>NW_021777780.1:0-1855 GCF_005508785.2 Acyrthosiphon pisum | reverse complement strand
TTTTACATATTTTGTCAATTTTTGAACTTTAAATGCTAATAAAAAAAAACTGTGACTAAGGATTTTTAATATTTTTCAAATGTCATTGTAACAATATAGTAGGAGCCTTGTATTAAATTTTCAAGTATTTTTACTCAACAAATAAAGTTTTATTGACATTCATAGAAAAAAAAACTAATTAAATTGGAAACTGAAATTGTCCGTAAACAGCTCAAAACAAATCAAAATATTTTGAAAATTGTATCATGTATAGAAAATGGAAATATAAACAACCAGTGAAAATGTCATGTACCTGCAGTCATTCGTTTTAAAGTTACACCAAAAACTAAAATCAATTTTCTCGAAAACAGATTTTGCATAAAAATTCCCGTTTTTCCTTAATTTTTCTTTTGTTTTTCACGGCGCTTTTGAAAACTACTGGAAAAATTTTACTTTTGACCCCCCAAAGTACCAACTAGATTCACTTTCCTATCAGAAAAGGTACTGTTGAAGAAAATCCAAGCACTTTTACTGTCCTAAAAAGTGATGACAGACACAAAAAAAAATTAAAATTAAAAATAAAAAAAAATTAAAAAAAACACACATCATTGTAAAATCAATACATTCATCGTTCCACTCAGAATCTAAAAAAAAAAAACTGTGACTAAGGATTTTTAATATTTTTCAAATGCCATTGTAACAATAAAGCAAGAGCCTTGTACCTTTTAAATGTTTTCTACCCAACAAATAAAGTTTTATTGACATTCGTAGAAAAAAAGACTAATTAAATTGGAAACAGAAAATGTTCCTAAACAGTTCAAATAATTTGGAAAGTTGGAAACTGAATATATATTCAAAATATTTTACCGTGTATAGAAAATGCAAATTTAAACAACCAGTGAAAATTTCATGTGTCTACGGTCATTTGTTTTTAAGTTGCACCAATAACTAAAATCGATTTTGCGTAAAAATTCCCGTTTTTCCTTAATTTTTCATTTGTTTTTCACGGTAATATTGAAAATTACTGGGAATTTTAAATTTTGTCCTTCCCAATGCACCAACAATATTCACTTTCCCATCGAACAAGATACTAAAGTTGAAAATCGAAACTTTATTTCAACTATTTATCGTGTACACAGACACAAAAAAAAAACACTCAACATTGTAAAATCAATACATTTATCGTTCCACTCAGAATCTAAAAGGTCAGTGTGTCGTGAACATATTTTGACGAGCACGGTGCCACGGTGTGCCGTGTTTAATAAAAGTTTGAAAACCTCTGCTATAGAGTATAGGTACAAGGTTTATAGATAATATACTATTGTCCAGGGTTTTTTTAATGATTTTTTCTGACTGCACAAACTTATTCCTTTTCTGGTTGTAAATATAAGTAATAATACTTACTAAATAATATTTACTTGAAATGGGTAATTTTTAATAATAATTGCTTATAAAAATAAAAACAATCAATTGACTAGGTACCCAATTTCTTTATAATTTTTGTAATATATTTTTACACCAAATATGAAATAATAGTAAAAATGATAATTTTGACTGAATCAAAATGCCGTCTAGACCACTACAACTTTTACAAAGAAAAATTGTTAGTATATGCT
Organism: Acyrthosiphon pisum; assembly: GCF_005508785.2. Lineage (NCBI taxonomy): Eukaryota > Metazoa > Arthropoda > Insecta > Hemiptera > Aphididae > Acyrthosiphon > Acyrthosiphon pisum. The sequence goes on along the minus strand of NW_021777780.1, from coordinate 260 downwards.
TAAGTAAAAATACTTTAATTGGTTCAACTAGAGAAAACTTTAAGATATTAGATGTGTTACCATTACTCAAATGTGTATAAAAAAATAACTATTGTATATATAATTAAAAACTTTGAATCCTTTCTGGATATGAATAACGTTATTAAAAGAGAAAATAGGGCATTTGATGTCAGATGGAGTATTTTAGAAAAAGCGTTTGGTAAAATTCATAGATTATCTAGGTCCAAAACTACACTCAACGCCAGTAAATATAAAAAGGG
>NW_021777779.1:0-898 GCF_005508785.2 Acyrthosiphon pisum | reverse complement strand
TACTAGAAGCCTTCTATTAAATTTTCAAGCTTTTTTAACCAACAAATAAAATTTTATTGATATTTATAGAAAAAAAACTAATAAAAATGGAAACTGAAAATGTCCGTAAAGAGCTCAAAATAAGTCATAATATTTTGAAAATTTCATCATGTATAGAAAATGGAAATATAAACAACCAGTGAAAATTTCATGTATCTACAGTCATTCGTTTTAAAGTTACACCAAAAACCAAAATCAATTTTCTCGAAAACAGATTTTGTGTAAAAATTCCCGTTTATCCTTAATTTTTATTTTGTTTTTCACGGCGCTTTTGAAAACTACTGTGAAATTTTTACTTTTTACCCCCCAAAGTACCAACTAGATTCTCTTTTCTATTAGAAAAGAAACTGTTGAAGAAAATCCAAGCACTTTTACTGTCTTAAAAGGTTATGACAGACACAAAAAAAATTTAAAAATTTAAAAAAAAACACATCATTGTAAAATTAATACATTAATTATCTTTCCACTCAGAATCTAAAATGTAAATAATATAATTGTGTTTTTTTTTATTGGTCTTAAACTCGGCAAATTGTGTTTATTAAGAAATGAAATGTATGTATATACTCAGGAAAAGGACAGAAAAACAGTAGTTAAATAAAATTTTTTGGACCCCCCCCCCTTGAATAAATCCTGGTTGCGCCACTGCTTTAATTAGGTAATACAGGAAATTTTTCCAATAATTATTTTTAATTTAATATTAATATTTGTTAATTTATATTAATTATTAATTGTAAGAATTAATAACTAATAACTTATAAATACTAAGTAGATAATATTTAAAATGTGTATTTTCGATATTTTTGATACAATATCGTTAAGTCGGAACGATATTGATACACAAAATTATGGTTGCCCATTA
>NW_021777778.1:3347-4146 GCF_005508785.2 Acyrthosiphon pisum | reverse complement strand
TAGGATAATTGGTCGGCGTTCGACGGGCGGTGTTCGAGGTGAAAAAAAAAAATGATTTCGGCAGCGGACGGTACACCGCGGGCGGTCGTCGGTGGCGTGCGCCGAACACGTTACGGGGTCTCGGAGCCCCGGTACCGGGTATTCGATAGTCACGCGGGCGCGTCGACGACCGACGGGCAGAGTGCCGGTCGGACGGCGGCGGCTTCCCCGGAGCGGATTCGGGTGCCACTGTGCCGTGCATGGACTTAGGATAAATTGGTCGGCGTTCGACGGGCGGTGTTCGAGGTGAAAAAAAAAAATGATTTCGGCAGCGGACGGTACACCGCGGGCGGTCGTCGGTGGCGTGCGCCGAACACGTTACGGGGTGTCGGAGCCCCGGTACCGGGTATTCGATAGTCACGCGGGCGCGTCGACGACCGACGGGCAGAGTGCCGGTCGGACGGCGGCGGCTTCCCCGGAGCGGATTCGGGTGCCACTGTGCCGTGCATGGACTTAGGATAAATTGGTCGGCGTTCGACGGGCGGTGTTCGAGGTGAAAAAAAAAAATGATTTCGGCAGCGGACGGTACACCGCGGGCGGTCGTCGGTGGCGTGCGCCGAACACGTTACGGGGTCTCGGAGCCCCGGTACCGGGTATTCGATAGTCACGCGGGCGCGTCGACGACCGACGGGCAGAGTGCCGGTCGGACGGCGGCGGCTTCCCCGGAGCGGATTCGGGTGCCACTGTGCCGTGCATGGACTTAGGATAAATTGGATCGGCGTTCGACGGGCGGTGTTCGAGGTGAAAAAAAAAATGATTG
>NW_021777778.1:0-728 GCF_005508785.2 Acyrthosiphon pisum | reverse complement strand
CCGGAACGGGGAGGTAGTGACGAAAAATAACGATACGGGACTCATCCGAGGCCCCGTAATCGGAATGAGAACACTTTAAAACCTTTAAACGAGGATCAATTGGAGGGCAAGTCTGGTGCCAGCAGCCGCGGTAATTCCAGCTCCAATAGCGTATATTAAAGTTGTTGCGGTTAATAAGCTCGTAGTCGGATCTGTGTCTGGACGGTGCCGGACCACCCTGGCGGTCCGTCGTGTCGCGGCCGGCCGTGTCGCGGGACCACGTGTCCCGTCGGCGCGGTCGCCGTCGCGCTCGTCAGCCGTCTCGGGGTGTTAGTTACCGGCACGTCGGCCGGACGTATTGTCGGCAGGCGGACACGTGTCTCGTGCTTCCGGCGCGCCGCGCGGCCACGCGTCGCGCGGCCGTCGGTGTTCGACGACGGCGGCCGCCTACTCCAATCTTGCTGCGCGGTGCTCTTCACCGAGTGCCGTCGGCGGGCCGACACGTTTACTTTGAACAAATTAGAGTGCTCAAAGCAGGCTCGAATCTGGCGGGGCGGCTTCACGGCCGTCTCGTCAAAAGGCCCTGAATACTGGTCGCATGGAATAATGGAACAAGACCTCGGTCCCGCGCATCTCCGCCCTTCGCGGGCGCGCGAAATCGCCCTCCGGGGCGTTTCCGTGCGCGGGCCGCCGGGCCGCGGGCGCCAGTCGCCCGCGCGTCCCGCCGGGCCGGTTTTCGGGACCGGAGG
>NW_021777777.1:0-941 GCF_005508785.2 Acyrthosiphon pisum | reverse complement strand
TTGCAATTCTTTTTAATACAAGATTTTATACTGTATAAAATGTGTATAATATGGTATTATACAAAAAAATTATTATACCGTACTTAAATACAAACAGTATTATACAAAGTTTAATACACGAATAATACAAGATATAATACGGTTTAATAAAAAAAAAAAAAAAATACCTTATTATAATATAACATATAACATCACTAATAATAGGTATACATTAATATAATAAACAAAGCACTGTAAATTAGCACACTTAAAGAATATTAATCAAACTCAGTATATATTATTATATATATAGATTATAATATAGGGTAGTTATACTGTTGACATGTATCAAATAGACGGTATTATTTGAAAGACATAATTCAAAATCAGCAACAAATATTTATAATAATCATATTATATACCATATCGATACCATATATAGTTGAACAACCTCAAAATGTCATAAAGTTAGAAAAGATCTTAGAATGGACAGAACTAGGATCCCACATTTATTTTTTATGAAAGTAATTCATATTTGTTTATACATCAACATAACAGTGCTCGACTTGGGGGGGGACGCAGGGGGACGGAGTACCCCAACTAATTTGTCAGAAATTTTAGCGTACCCCTACTCTCATTTTGAAGAGGCACGCACGGGACGCTGCATCATTCTGCATTTTTATCAAAATGCACGTGATCAAATCATAATTTTTCTTACCATAGATTTAATAATTATTTATATATTTTGTATTATTATTTAATCAATTACCTTTAAAATATTATTATTTAAGATAATAAAGAACAAACCTATGATAAATTATGGAACTATTTAAATAAATAGGTAGTTAAAATGAATTGTTTTTATTTAGTTACTTTTGAGTTTGTTATTATATTTTATAAGTTGTAACAAAAATATACAATATATTTTTATGTGATTTTTAGAGTGGGTAATAGGGGGTGTG
>NW_021777776.1:0-949 GCF_005508785.2 Acyrthosiphon pisum | reverse complement strand
ATTTCTTTAATCACCCAAGTTATTACAAACGATCACGTAATTACAATAAAATGTGATGTATTATAATATTTCAAGATCAATTTTATTATGATTGAATCCATATGACTATAATTATATTTTTATTTTACTATATTTTATTAATATCAATATGTAAAACAATATAAGAATATTTTATAATAATTAAATAGTATTATTGTTATAATGATATAATAGAAATGTATTTAAGAGTACCTATTGGTAACTGGTAAGACATGTATCATACAAATAAAAGAGAAGTAACAAATGAAATTAAATGAAATAGCATCGGACCTTGCTCAAATTTTCGATGGGATAGGTAGTTCAAAAGAGAGATTAATGGTTGTATAATTATATAAACCACACTTACTTTTGGATTAATGTCCAAAAATTCACGAGTTCAAAGGAATTCACGAAATTTTTTACTTTCTACTGCAGACAGGGACAATACAATTAATTTATCTTTCACTGGACGGCAATACTCAAATTCTATGCATTCGAACAAACGTGATAAGTCTAATCTATATCTATATCTATATCTATATTATATATATATATACTATACTAGCTGATCCCGTGCACTTCGTTTCCCGGCAACCAATAATTATTATTATAATAGCTTCAAAACCTATGGCAACCATTTATAAACAAAAATGTCCATATGAAATATCAAAATCCCTGTTTGAGCACCTCCCGGGGTTGATCCTCTCCCTTTTTAAATTAGTCTATCCTCTGCTCAGAGGCATAAGCTATCTATGTATATAAACATATCTGATCTCGTTCACTTCGTTGCCCATTAAAATTGCCAACTCTATATGAATAATATGTTTTACAGATCACCATGGCAACCATTTATATACAAAACATTCCATCAGAAATTTCAAAATAATATATAATTGCTTGCCATGAGAGACACATACCGACGAAAATCTCT
>NW_021777775.1:0-924 GCF_005508785.2 Acyrthosiphon pisum | reverse complement strand
ACATAATATGTTGTCAACATTTGAACTTTAAATGCTTATAAATAAAAATTGTGACAATGTATTCCTTTTATTTTGCAACTGCTATTGTAAAAATATGTTAGGAGCCTTGTATTAAATTTCCCAAATCTTAGAATTAAAAAGAAAAACTTTTATGAATTTCTGTTTAAGATTATTTGAACATTGCCGTAATTTTTACGTATTTAGTCAAAATTTGAACTTTAAATGCTTATAAAAAAAAATTGTGCCTATGTATTTTTATAATTTTTGAATGGGAGTTAGAACAACATATGTGGACCCTTCTATTAAATTTTCAAGTATTTTGTCCCAGCTAATTTTTTTTTATCAACATTTATAAAAAAAAAATCAAAAAAAATCGATTATTTCAATTGCCTATAAATAGATTAAAAATTAGTGAAATATTTTGAAAATAAAACTATATAAAGAAAATGTCAATTTAAACAACTGGTAAAATTTTCAAGTGTCTACGACTCATACTTTTTGAATAATAACAAATATCAAAAAGTTTTAGTTTGTACGTATTTTATATAATATTTAATGTTTATAATTAACACCCCCCTTCAGAAAATCCTAGCTACGCCACTGTGCCGCATCCATTAGTTTAATATCAATGGGTCTTAATACAAAGGTAATTACAATGAATTACAAATTCGTGAAAATTTAAACACTCGTAAAATTATTTTAATTGAATAATCATCAATTTTTTTTATAATTATTCTAAGCTCAACTTGTGGACAACCTAGTATTAAATTTTCAATTCTTAGCTTTTAATAAAAAATAGTTTATACATTTTTAACTACAGAACAATTAGCAAATATTCATGATTTTGACGATTTTCGTCAATATTTGTACTTATAAACGCTTATAAAAAAAAATTGTGCATATGTATTTTTATAATTTTTGAAT
>NW_021777774.1:0-876 GCF_005508785.2 Acyrthosiphon pisum | reverse complement strand
CCCTAACGTATTATCGTATAATATATTAAAACATATAATAATATGAAAGAATATGAGATTATAAATTAGTTAAAATATTTTATCGGATTTTAATTTAGTGTTAAAAGAACGTTCCTTCGAACATATTAATTGGACTTTTATAAACGTAGTTTTTTTTTCTCTTTTAAATACTTCTGTAGATGTACGACCGATAATAATATAGGTATGTGAAAAAAAGTCAATCAAAATTGGTTTTTAGTCTTGGGGATATATATAAAACTAGTTGATCCCATGCACTTCGTTGTTTGTTAAATGTACCAACTCTATAGGATTCAAACTTTGTTCAATTCGTTATTGAATATTCGGTTTATGGTGTCTAAAATGTATATTAAATTTTCCGTTATCCGGAATAAGAATTCTGATACGGGCAATCTACCTGCGGTAGATCGCGGACCCCGTGCTGTTTGTACGTAAGTGTATGATTTCACTCTAAAGTATCAAAGTGCATTAATATTTATAGTGCATTAATATAATCAATTAATACAAAATCCTAACCTAACCTAACCGTACTAATATCAGATGAATAAAAAAAAACCAAATTTAACCATTTTGAAATTATCCTGTCTTTTTTCTAGAGGGTTATCTACACACAAACATTCATTTAAATATATATATATTGACAAAAAATAATAAAGCAAATCAACAAACATGTCTGATTAACCAGTAGCAACCAATATAATTATAATACACTGTTGCGCCGCTGTTGTATTTTTTACATCCAGATTTCCTACTTTTCCGGTGGATTTTCCTAAAATTTTCTTTCGCAAAAACCTTCTCCTGGCAATTACGAACATCTTAAAAAATTTAAGCCAAATTGAACGAGCCGTTCTCGATTGA
>NW_021777773.1:0-930 GCF_005508785.2 Acyrthosiphon pisum | reverse complement strand
GGGTTTAAATTTTAACACCAGCGTTAAATTTTTAAATATTATTGATGAAGGTGTAATAATTGAATAAATAGAAATAAAACAAGCTTGTTAGGAAACATATGTAATTTTTATAAGGCGACGGTAGACTAACCTAGGTATTTTTGTAATAGACCGGGGTAGACTGATCTAGGATTTTTTTTTTATGGTAGGCAGCGAAAGACTGACCTAAGAATTTTTTGGTAGACGGCGGTAGGCCGATCTTAGATTTTTTTTATAGTGAATAGACAGCAAAGGACTGATCTGAAAATAAATACACGCGCGTAGCAATTGAATGAATATATTGAAATAATTGATGAATAATTTTTGAGTAATAATTTTGTATTGAAATATAAGTGAATAATTATTGAATGATTTTTGTGTAATTTTTGAAGTGAAATATAGATGAATAATTTGTGAATTGAAATAAAGGTAATAAATAATTGTTGAAAGAAAATAAGTTGATATATTGATGATTATAGATTTTGTTACCACTGGGTATCTTCCCTAATCTAACTACTCATATCATATTTTACCTTTCATATATCAAACCTACTTATTGTACAAAAAGCATGTATAGATTGTAGATTTCTTCAAATAAATAAAATAAAAAAAAAAAAAAAAAAAAAAAAGATTTTGTTTTGAATTAAAAGGCAGTAGAGGACTTTATTGAGTGAAAACAGTTGACGTCAAATTAGTGAAAAAAAAATAGTAATTGTAAGCCTAACCTAGAATAAATATAGTAGTAAGATATAATAAAAATAATATTTTTTGTGTGATAAATTAAAGTCGTTAAAAATAATAATTCGGTTAAAAGAATTAAATAATAATTAAGTAGTTGAATATTGTTATAGGATTGCTGGCGTAGCTACCCAGTAATAGTTTAATATATTCAACGCGTTTTACTCGTAAAAA
>NW_021777772.1:0-828 GCF_005508785.2 Acyrthosiphon pisum | reverse complement strand
ATGAATTACTTCAACAACTCGTTTACTGTGACATAATATAAAACGTCAGTCATGTCAACTATAGGTTTAATTAATTTCACTTTTCCACAAATGTCACAGCATCATATTTATGCATAAGTCTGTTATTTGTTAGGTACCGTTTTTTTATGTGTTCCAATTTTTTTTTTATTTTTTTTCTCTTTTTACTGTTGATAATTTTTTCGATTGCTGCATTAAATTTATTCTACATACTTTAATATTACTTTTAAATAAAACTACAACGCTAACTCGCACTCGTCGCATATACAAGTACTCGCGTAGAATTTACGAGTAAATACTAAACTTATATAGACCATTTCGTATTATTACTTGGCTTATCGGCGTTATGGATAGTCAGATTTTCGCTTGTTTATCTACTTCCGTAGTGATATTTTTAACTAACGAAGCTTTGTCGCTACGTAAAACCTATACACTTATTACTGATCGTTCGCATCGACACAAATGTGATGATACCGTATCGGTTCCGGCCTCTGGGATTAGTATTGATCAATTTAAACAAGAAACAATTATCAGAGCAAAGTGCGTAAAAAAGTTTCACTCAAGTTCAAACCTCAATTTTTTAACCGACATTTTTTTCAAGTCAACATTATTTTTTAAGTCAAAACTAGGTATTTTTTAAAATTCGATACGATTCTTCCCATAAATGTAATGAACATCATTCTCCAATTAAACTGGGGATAAACGTCAATAACCGGGGAATGTCTACATTTACAACATTTACAAATTTTTAGGTAAATGACGTCATTTACACGGGGAATGACGACATTTACCACGTTTACATCATTCACC
>NW_021777771.1:0-810 GCF_005508785.2 Acyrthosiphon pisum | reverse complement strand
TAAATAAAAAAAAAGTTGATTAAATAAATAGTTACTAAACAAATGAAATAAAAATGAATCTTTATATTGTGTCACGATGACACGTCTTGACGGTAGACGGAAAAAAAACCCAAGGAAAAAAAAAACCATAAGAAAAAAAACCATGAAAATAAAAACCAAATTTTTGTATTTTACTATATTATGTATTTATGTCATATTATTCACATATTATTGTATTTTTTTAAATATTTTAAATATTAATTTTTACTATACATACCTAAGCTACTAATGGTCGATATAAAAGTAAGTTTGAAAATATATAAGAAAAAAATTTAAACGTTTTTTTTACATTTTTACAATAAGTCAATTCACATTGTTTGGTTACAGTATGAACTATTTATGAGAATCCTTGTTTTAAATTTTCAATCCTTAGCTATAAAAATTGAACATTTTATAATTTTTAAATACGTTTTAAAAATTTGTCACAATACAATAATAAGAATAATAATTTAAAATAAGTTTCACGTTTTAACAGTTGTCAATACAACCATAAATCAGTCAAATACATAGTCAATACAAACTGTCAACGGTTATAATAATAATAATTTCAAATAGGTTATACTGTTTAAAAAATTGTCAATACAGACATAAATTATATTAAATAATAAAATATAATAAAGATTGATAATTTGTTTAGTCAAATTAAGTAAAAATTACTAATAAAAATTTGAACAGTCAAATAAAGTAAAAATAATAAAATAATAAAAAAATCGTAAATTATCGATATAATCATTGTATAGGAGATAGCAGTTAAATAGTTTTTCAATATCG
>NW_021777770.1:0-1308 GCF_005508785.2 Acyrthosiphon pisum | reverse complement strand
AAATTTCAAGCTTTTTATCAAACAAATAAAATTTTATTGATATTTTAGAAAAAAAACTAAAAAAAAATGAAAACTAACAATGTCCGTAAAGAGCTCAAAATAAGTCAAAATATTTTGAAAATTTTATCGTGTATAGAAAATGGAAATATAAACATTCAGTCAAAATTTCATGTATTCACGGTCTTTTTTTTTAAAGTTACACCAAAAACCAAAATCGATTTTCTCGAAAACAGATTTTGAGTAAAAATTCCCGTTTTTCCTTAATTTTTCTTTTGTTTTTCCCGGCGCTTTTGAAAACTACTGGGAAATTTAAATTTTGACCTCCCCAATGCACCAACGATATTCACTTTCTGATCGAACAAGATACTGAAGTTGAAAATCGTAGCATTATTTCGACTACTTATCGTGTACACAGACACAAAAAAAATAAAAAAATAAAAAATAAAAAAATAAAAAAATAAAAAAACACACATCATTGTAAAATCAATACATTCATCGTTCCACTCAGAATCTAAAATTATTAAAAAAATATGTTCATTATATGAATACCCATTTAATACGTTTTTAGTTGAAGAATCATTTAATTCCTAGAAATTCTACTTAATATTTAAAAAAATATATGAAAATATTTACTCAGGAGATACGTACCTATAATGTATGATAAAAAAAGCGGGTAATAACTACTACCAAGTACCATTAGATTTATGATTATAATTTATAGTATATAATCATGTTACTAAGTAGTAAGTAAATGTGTGCGTAAAATTTTGATTTGACCAACTGGATGATTGAAAAACTTGAATAGCTAACAAATTCATACATTTTTGTATTCGCTTATCATCTCTAGTTATTATTAATTTATCATATTATTATAAAATTATTTTATTATGCTGTAATAGATATATTAATATACTACAAATCAATTTTGGTTTTTGGTGTAAGTCTAAAAAATAAATGACCGTAGATACATGACATTTTAACTGAACATATTGACTGTTTATATTAGCATTTTCTATACACCATAACATTTTCAAAATATTTCGACTTATTTTAAACTGCTTATACGGACATATTCAGTTTCTAATTTTTAAATTTTTATTCTGTAAATATCAATAAATTTATATTTGTTGGATAAAAAAGCTACAAAATTTAATATAAGGCTCCTAATTTATTATTTCAAAGATAGATGAAAAATATTAAAAATCCATATTCACAATTTTTTTCTATAAGCATTTAAAATTCAAATATTGACAAAATACGTAAAATTCACGAAAATGTGCAAATTATTTTGAGTAGAATTCATAAAAA
>NW_021777769.1:0-905 GCF_005508785.2 Acyrthosiphon pisum | reverse complement strand
ACTGAGTTGAGAACTGGCGTCAAATCTCTGACTCTTAAGCCGTTTCGCCGTCCCGGTGAATTACGAACGCGGTTCGCACGTCCGCTTCGGGCGTCGAAGCGTGCGATCAGGCCGCGTCGGACATCGTACAACCGGCTTCGCCGCTCTCGACCGTCGAAAACGCGATATTCGCGAAAAAAATCGAACGTCCCGACGCATATATTTATGCCTGTATATAGCGATACCTACTCGACGGCGGCGCGGCGGGCCGTCTGCTTTCCGCGACGTCGCTACGCCCCGGGACTCGCTGGGATAGAAATACGGCCGCGCGCGGCCTATAAATTTAGCGGGGAACGCGAATACGTCTTCGACGGGGAGGTCCGACGTCTCGGAGAGGAGTCTGGGGCGACCTAAGTCGAAAAAGTCGGAAAAATCGTTAAAATCGTGACGACGCCGCGCTCTCCGTGATCGACTCGTCCGGGAGGAAGCGCGGCTGCGCGCGCCCTATAAACTTAACGGGGAAGGCGAATAAGTCGTCGACGGGGCGGACGCGTTGAAAAGGGCTAAAACTCGACTTCTCGAAAAAAATGGCAAAAAACCCGCGCTGCGGCCGCGCTCGATTTGCACGTCGTATGGGACGCGGCGGGCCCGCCGGGAAAAAAGTACGGCCGCGCGCGGCATATAAATCTATCGGGGAAGGCGAATAAGGTCCGAACGGGGCCCCCGAGGCCCCCCGGGGGGGTAAAACTCGAAATCTCGAAAAATTTTGAAAAAAATCACAAGAAGTGATAAGAAAGAGTAATAAAACAGCGACGGCTCCGCCGCCGCCAGGAGACCGCCCAACGGGGAAAACGGAATTTTCTCATTGGCCGTTTCCTTACGCTAGTTCAAAATATTATACCTAGTCGGAATAAGAGCGCCACACG
>NW_021777768.1:0-944 GCF_005508785.2 Acyrthosiphon pisum | reverse complement strand
TCATATCATAATATCTATTAGGTACTTATAAGTTATAACGCGTTATACATCAACAAAAACCCGTGGTAAAATCATAGATATATAATAGTATACTTTAGAAGTTTCAAGTACCCACGAATAATATTATACAATCACAACAAAATAACTAAAAGAGTTATCTAGGTTTTTAATATGTAATTTCGTCCAAATTTGTACTTAAAATAACTATAAAAATAAACTTTTTAAATGTATATTTTAGATTTTTTGGTAACAGAATTAATTACTTACGTGGAATCTTGTTTTAAATTTTTAATTCTTAGATACAAAAATTGAACATTTTATAAATTTTTAAGTACAAAATAATTTTTCAAATTAAAATTTGATAAATTTTGTCAAAATTTGATCTTTAAATGCTTATAAAAAAAAATTGTGCCTATGTATTTTTAATATTTTTTAACTGATATTGTAACAATATATCAGGAGCTTTGTATTAAATTTATACACTTTTTGGCCCAACAGATAAAACTTTATTGATATTTATAGAAAAAAAAACTAAAAAAATTTTAAACTGAAAATGTCCGTAAACAGCTCAAAAAGAGTCAAAATATTTTCAAAATTGTATGGTGTATAGGAAATGCTTATATAAACATTCAATAAAAATTTCATGTATCTGCAGTTATTCGTTTTTGAATTAGAACAAAATAAGGAAATCGCTACATGAGAAATCGAGTGAATATCCAATGTTGTAAAAATTTGAATTTCAAACGATCATAAAAATTTAATTTGACTTTCTTATAGATATTTTTTGTTTGATAAAGGTAGATAATCTTATAAGGAATCTTGTATTACATTTTCATATCTTAGATTTAAAAAGAAAAATTTTTATGAATTTCTAACTCGAAATAATTTGCAAATTTTCGTGATTTTTCCATATTTTGTCATTTTTTGAACTTTAAATGCTTATA
>NW_021777767.1:3388-4255 GCF_005508785.2 Acyrthosiphon pisum | reverse complement strand
TTATCGATACAAGAGTGTTCCTGATAATAGGAATATTGCATGCATCACTCACAAATACATTTAATGAATGACTAGCACAATGGACATACAATGCCTGAGGATATTTTTCCATAACTTTGGCAGCACACCCTTGAAATTCTCCACTCATTGCTGCCGCTCCGTCGTATCCTTGGCCTACTAAATATTTTAGATTCAACTTTAAATGTTGACATGTTTTCAGTAAAGTACACATAAGTCCTTTTCCGGTAACATCATTTACAGGAACAAAAGATAGAAAATCCTCTTTTAAAATAATTCCACTGTTAGTTTTTTCAATGTAACGAACACATAACGAAAATTGTTCAGTGCTGCTGATATCAGTAGTTTCGTCAGCTAGTAAACTTATACATTCTGCTTCGTTACATTTTGAGACAATCTTATTTAAAATTACTTTTCCACATATTTTTATTTGTTCGTTTTGAACTTTTGGACTGGTGTAACTAGTAGAACGATTTGATGGCATTCAGTGGCGCAACTACACCTAATGGTGCCCTAGTTACTAAAATTACTTGGTGCCCTACTACATATTATTTACATTATACAATTATAATTTATAGTTATGGTGACCAAATAAACAAATTTAAAAAAGTACATTTTAAGACCTTAGCTCCTCTGTCAAAATTGAACAATGTGAATACTATTATACCCATTTTGCCCATGCCATAGCTCATAGGTCATCTTCATCTATACAAATTGTTTATTTTATTTATTTTTTTTTTTTTTTTATCATAAACTATAAAATCTAAATTATTGGTGTGTGTCTTTATGATAAAATATTTTGAAATTTAAAGTAATTTTAAGTACACTTAAACTGATTAGCTACTAACC
>NW_021777767.1:0-398 GCF_005508785.2 Acyrthosiphon pisum | reverse complement strand
CCCCCAAGTTTAAAATGTGCACCCCCAAAATATAAAATACTTAATCTATAATATTTTGATTATTTTGAAGTAAAAATTATCAATAAATACAAAAAAGTTGTACCTTAGAGTATATTGAGGAACATAATAAGTGATTAATAGTGAGTACTTCACTAATTCACTATTATGTTCCAACCATAGAGCTATAAACTAAGTTAATAAAAACTTAGTTTATAGGTCTATGGTTTCAACATTCCCTGCTATAACAGTATAACAAATAATCTTTAGCTTAGGTAAGTATTTTATGTTGTATAGAACAGGTCACAGTTATGTTGTTTTTAATTATTTGTGTAACATTGATCATACCTAATAATATTCAACAAAATAACTTAGAAAACAGGATAACGATAGTTCTCTTT
>NW_021777766.1:0-770 GCF_005508785.2 Acyrthosiphon pisum | reverse complement strand
CAGATATTTAAGACACTACGTGAGTAAAAGTTTAGACAATTGGGATGAGCTTTTACCTTACGCCATGTTTGTATATAATTCAACAGAACATACGTCCACGAGATATCAACGTACGCATTATTATATGGTAGGGACATAAATATTCCGGTTAAATTAAAATCAACTCCAGAACCCAGATATAATTATGACGAATACGTATACGATTTAAAACAAAAACTTCAGGAGGCTCACACGATAGCCCGGAGTAGGTTAATAAAAAAATAAAGAAGTAAATAAACGATATTACGATAAAAAAGTAAAAACGGAAGAGTTAAAAATTAATGATATGATTTTACTTAAAGATCATACTCAGAGAAATAAATTAAGTCCACTTTGGAGGGGACCTTACGAAATTCTAGAAATATTAGATTCTGAAAATGTAGTTATATCGCGAAATCGTAAAAAAGTTACAGTGCATAAAAATGACGTTAAAAAATATTACGAAATCGACGACAAAAATGACGACGAAAGCGAATAAATACATCGCGAATAATTAATTAAGAATTATAAAATAATAAGATAGTATTAATGTGTAATATTGTATAGATATAATAATTTATAGTAATAATAAAAATAAATATAAATAATAATAAAAGTCGACGTGGGATGTGAACGCGCTAACATTCGAAAATAATAACTAACATAAAAAAAATATATATTATAGATTGCTAGTATGGACAACGATACGTGATAAAAACAGATAAACCCGATGACAAAATGCCAGTGCCTGA
>NW_021777765.1:0-767 GCF_005508785.2 Acyrthosiphon pisum | reverse complement strand
AACAGCTCAAAAAGAGTCAAAATATTTTCAAAATTGTATGGTGTATAGGAAATGCTAATATAAACATTCAGTAAAATTGTCATGTATCTACAGTTATTCGTTTTTGAATTACAACAAAATAAGGAAATCGCTACATCAGAAATCGAGTGAATATCCAATGTTGTAAAAATTTGAATTTCAAACGATCATAAAAATGTAATTTGACTTTCTTATAGATATTTTTTGTTTGATAAAGGTAGATAATCTTATAAGGAATCTTGTATTACATTTTAAAATCTTAGATTTAAAAATAAAAATTTTTACGAATTCTTAACTCAAAATAATTTGCAAATTTTCGTGATTTTCCATATTTTGTCAATTTTTGAACTTTAAATGCTTATAAAAAAAAACTGTGACTAAGGATTTTTAATATTTTTCATCTGCTTTTGAAACAATATACTAGGAGCCTTTTATTAATTTTTCAAGCTTTTTTAATCAACAAATAAAATTGTATTGATATTTTTAGAAAAAAAACTAAAAAAAATGAAAACTGACAATGTCCGTAAAGAGCTCAAAATAAGTCAAAATATTTTGAAAACGTTATAGTGTATAGAAAATGCTAATATAAACATTCAGTCAAAATTTCATGTATCTACGGTCATTTTGTTTAAAGTTACACCAAAAACCAAATTCAATTTTGTGAAAAATCGATTTTGCGTAAAAATTCCCGTTTTTCCTTAATTTTTCTTTGGTTTTTCTTGGCGCTTTTGAAAATTACTGGGAATTTT
>NW_021777763.1:0-771 GCF_005508785.2 Acyrthosiphon pisum | reverse complement strand
GGAGACGAATTTCCAGAATGTGTCTATATAATTTAACTTTCAAGCATCAGCATTTATAGATCTGAGTGGAACGATGAATGTATTGATTTTACAATGATGTGTGTTTTTTTTTTATTTTTTTTTTTATTTTTTTTTTTATTTTTTTTTTTATTTTTTTTTGTGTCTGTCATCACGTTTTAGGACAGTAAAAGTGCTTGGATTTTCTTCAACAGTACCTTTCTGATAGGAAAGTGAATCTAGTTGGTACTTTGGGGGGTCAAAAGTAAATTTTTTCCAATAGTTTTCAAACGCGCCGTGAAAAACAAAAGAAAAATTAAGGAAAAACGGGAATTTTTACGCAAAATCTGTTTTCGAGAAAATCAATTTTGGTTTTTGGTGTAACTTTAAAACAAATGACCGTAGATATATGAAATTTTGACTGAATGTTTATCTTAGCATTTTCTATACACCATAACATTTTCAAAATATTTTGATTTATTTTGAGCTCTTTACGGACATTTTCATTTTCCATTTTTTTTTAGTTTTTTTTCTAAAAATATCAATAAAATTTTATTTGTTGGATAAAAAAGCTTGAAAATTTAATAGAAGGCTCCTAATATATTGTTTCAAAGGCAGATGAAAAATATTAAAAATCGTTAGTCAAAGTTTTTTTTTATAAACATTTAAAGTTCAAAAAATGACAAAATATGGAAAAATCACGAAAATTTGCAAATTATTTCGAGTTAGAATAATCATAAAAATTTTTCTTTTTAAATCTAAGATATGAAAATG
>NW_021777762.1:0-776 GCF_005508785.2 Acyrthosiphon pisum | reverse complement strand
AGGTAAGTGGATGTCGCTCTGCTGTACAGTAGGTTACAAGTGGGTCACTGTATAATGGATAGTATTAAATTTGGATTCAATGATATAATATCACTGTATAAGAAAAACGATTCTAAGCGGAGACGGTTTGTCAGTCTAGGTATTTAGACATACCTATTATAGATATACTTATCTATAGTATTAAAAAAAAATTGATCTATAATAGGTATCAATAGTAAATGCCAAATTAATCATATCACAATATCCATTAGGTAACGCGTTATACATCAACAACAAACCGTGGTACTATCATAGATATATAATAGTATACTTTAGAAGTTTCAAGTACCCACAAGTAATATTATACAATCACAACAAAATAACTAAAATAGTTATTCCAGGTTTTTTAATATGTAATTTCGTCCAAATTTGAACTTAAAATGACTATAAAAATAAACTGTGCTTATGTATTTCTTAGAATTTTTGGTAACAGAATTAAATATTTACGTGAAATCTTGTTTTAAATTTTCAATCCTTAGATATAAAAGTTGGACATTTTATAAATTTTTAACTACAAAATAATTATTCAATTTTAAATTTGATAAATTTTGTCAAAATTTCAACTTCAAATGCTTATAAAAAAAATGTGTGCCTATGTATTTTTAATATTTTACAATTACTATTGTAACAATATATCAGGAGCCTTGCATTAAATTTTCACGCATTTTTACCAAACAAATAACATTTTATTGATATTTATAGAAAAAAAAATTAAAAAAATTGAAAAATGACAATGT
>NW_021777761.1:0-1046 GCF_005508785.2 Acyrthosiphon pisum | reverse complement strand
GGCGAGATTCGGCGATGGGCTTTCCCGGTTCGCTCGCCGCTACTAAGGGAATCACGGTTGTTTCTTTCTTCCGCTTATTAATATGCTGAAATCCGGCGGGTAGTCCCGCCTGATCTGAGGTCGGAACGTATCGGTTGTTTGTTTCTTAAATTACACGGCAGCTGCGGTCCGCGCTCCGCCCGTACGGTGACCACCCGCGTCCGCTTCTCGGAAGCCGGAGAGGTCTCGTGGACTCTCAGCCGGCCCGGCCGCGCTCTCGCGCGGCGGGTGGACGGGGACGTGCCGTTTGACGACGCGAGAACCCGTGACTGTTTGCCGTCACAACTTGGGCGGACGACCGGAGGCGGCCGCGCGAGCGGCTCTCCCCGGTCTAACCACCAATCTCGCACCACCGGAGCGGCCGACGGGCGTGCCGTCGGACGCCTGCCGACGGCGCATCGGTCTGGCCGAGTATCCGGTATACGACCCTCAGACAGGCGTGGCCCGGGACCCGCGGGTCACTGAGGCCGCAATGTGCGTTCGACTGGTCGATGTTCGTATAACCTGCGGATTACACGACGACGCGCAGATAGCTGCGGTCTTCATCGATCCACGAGCCAAGTGATCCGCCGCTCGGTGTCAGTTGTTTTTTGTTTTGTTCGACGAAACTTCTACGGCCACGCGCCGTGCGCGGACGCACGACTGGGCACGTACGGTCTTTCGACGTATTAACCATCTTTCGGTCGACGCTCGGTCGGGGTCGCGGCGCGCGGGCGGTCGTCGAGCGAGTCGGCGAGCGCACGCGGCCACGGGGTCGGATGAGGCGCGCGCAAGACCGGCGAGTGCCGCTGGTACCGCGGGCCCGTCTCTAATGATCCTTCCACAGGTTCACCTACGGAAACCTTGTTCGACTTTTACTTCCTCTAAACGGCCGATTTCGGTCATCTTTGCGATCGCGCCACGACCCAGCCCCCGAGGGGGCCAAATAACGCGCGTCCACTCCGAAGACCTCAATGCGACCGTTCAATCGGTAGTAGCGACGGGCGGTGTGTACAAAGGGCAGGGAC
>NW_021777760.1:0-909 GCF_005508785.2 Acyrthosiphon pisum | reverse complement strand
CAGCTCAAAAAGAATCAAATTATTTTCAAAATTTTATGGTGTATAGGAAATGCTAATATAAACATTCAGTAAAATTTTCATGTATCTGCAGTTATTCGTTTTTGAATTACAACAAAATAAGGAAATCGCTACATGAGAAATCGAGTGAATATCCAATGTTGTAAAAATTTGAAGTTCAAACGATCATAAAAATTTAATTTGACTTTCTTATAGATATTTTTTGTTTGATAAAGGTAGACAATCTTATAAGGAATCTTGTATTACATTTTCATATCTTAGATTTAAAAAGAAAAATTTTTATGAATTTCTAACTCGAAATAATTTGCAAATTTTCGTGATTTTTCCATATTTTGTCATTTTTTGAACTTTAAATGCTTATAAATAAAAACTGTGACTAACGATTTTTAATATTTTTCATTTGCCTTTGAAACAATATACTAGGAGCCTTCTATTAAATTTTCAAGCTTTTTTATCCAACAAATAAAATTTTATTGATATTTTTAGAAAAAAAACTAAAAAAAAATGGAAAATGAAAATGTCCATAAAGAGCTCAAAATAAATCAAAATATTTTGAAAATGTTATGGTGTATAGAAAATGCTAAGATAAACATTCAGTCAAAATTTCATATATCTACGGTCATTTTTTTTAAAGTTACACCAAAAACCAAAATCGATTTTCTCGAGAACAGATTTTGCGTAAAAATTCCCGTTTTTCCTTAATTTTTCTTTTGTTTTTCACGGCGCTTTTGAAAACTATTGGAAAAATTTTACTTTTGACCGCCCAAAGTACCAACTAGATTCACTTTCCTATCAGAAAAGGTACTGTTGAAGAAAATCCAAGCACTTTTACTGTCCTAAAACGTGATGACAGACACAAAAATAAAAAAAAAAAATAAAAAAAAAATATAA
>NW_021777759.1:0-798 GCF_005508785.2 Acyrthosiphon pisum | reverse complement strand
CAAGCGATTATCATTAGATATTTAATGGACATCTATAATATCTATTAGTAATCAATAATCAGACAACACTGAAACACTGTTTCCCTTCGATGTTCATCAGACAGGACTTGGTATGTAGCGGGGTCGTGGGGATTACACGTGTGTATGGATATGTGACAGTAATGGTCCAATCACTTATAATATGACAATAAGTTTATTGTAGCGAGTAGGTACAAAGGTTATCGCTATTTATACTTTGGGTTCGACCGATATCGAGTTTATTACTTTTAGCTTCTGGTCTTTAAAATTGATAAGTATTATTATGAGAAGTGCAGCAGTGCCGCAATCACTTTTAGTGGGGCACACGGTGGACACCCTGCTAAATGGGCATTTTACAATACATTTAGGGGCACAACTTATAAGCTTACTGTACTTGAAATGATTTGAAAAGTGTAATATCTATTACTCTGGGGCATAAAAATCCAAATTGCTGCGATATCTACCGACTAGGTATAACACATTAACACACAAACACCTGCCAAAACTACCCAACTTTGAGGAGTTATATCTCATCAACGGATTAATGAAAAATGAAAATTTAAACGTGATAATTCATAAAAAAAATAGCTTTATTAATTTATGAAATTAAAAGTATAGGTTACCATTTGAAAATCAGAAGTTGATAGTGTTTTTCCTAATAAATATGAGGGTGAAAAATATAAAAAAATTATATAGTTCTAGAACAGCGTAGATCTAAAATTTTGAAAAAAAAAAAATTTGAAAAAAATGAATACTTTTTGAGATAATGAGTGTTTTACG
>NW_021777758.1:0-790 GCF_005508785.2 Acyrthosiphon pisum | reverse complement strand
TTACGGACATTTCATTTTCAATTTTTTTTAGTTTTTTTTTCTATAAATATCAATAAAGATTATCTGTTGGGTCCAAAAAGTGTATAAATTTAATACAAAGCTCGTGATATATTGTTACAATATCAGTTGAAAAATATTAAAAATACATAGGCACAATTTTTTTTTATAAGCATTTAAAGATCAAATTTTGACAAAATGTATCAAATTTTAATTTGAAAAATTATTTTGTAGTTAAAAATTTATAAAATGTTCAATTTTTGTATCTAAGAATTGAAAATTTAAAACAAGATTCCACGTAAGTAATTAATTCTGTTACCAAAAAATCTATAAAATACATTTACACAGTTTATTTTTATAATCATTTTAAGTACAAATTTGGACGAAATTACATATTAAAAACCTAGGATAACTATTTTAGTTATTTTATTGTGATTGTATAATATTATTCGTGGGTACTTGAAACTTCTAAAGTATACTATTATATATCTATGATAGTACCACGGTTTTTTGTTGATGTATAACGCGTTATAAGTACCTAATAGATATTATGATATGATTAATTTGGAATTTATTATAGGTACCTATTATAGGTCAATTTTTTTTTAATACCATAGATAAGTATATATATGTCTAATACATAGACTGATATACCGTCTCCGCTCAGAATCGTTTTTCTTATACAGTGATATTATATCATTGAATTCAAATTTAATTCTATCCATTATACAGTGTCCCACTTGTAACCTGCTGTACAGCAGAGCGACATCCACTTACCCACCTTTTTTTTTAT
>NW_021777757.1:0-833 GCF_005508785.2 Acyrthosiphon pisum | reverse complement strand
TTGTTTAATAAAAAAATTTCAATCTAGATTTGTTTAATATTTTTCATTCAAATCAAATTTTTTTTATTAAGTTTCTTTTAGATTTGTTATATTCAATTCGATGTTTTTTTTATCCTAAAATAAAATGTTCGTCCAGTTTAGATAATAATAATAAATAAAGACATAATTGTATTTTTACTATAAGGGTGAATTAATTTTTTTTTGGAGGGGAAGGAAGATCGTGCGAATTTTCAAAACCAGGCTTGCGAATAAGTGCGAATACTGTGTTAAATATCAGTAAAAAAAAAAAAATTGTGAAAATGTTAATTTTTTATGAGGGGGTGAACTTTTACTATGAGGTGAATTTTTTTTTTTTTTTGAGGGGAAGGAAGGTCGTGTGAATTTTCAAAATAGGCGTGCGAATTACGTGCTAAATATCTGTATAGTTTGTTTATAGATTTTTCTTTGGGGTGGGGGGGCTGGCGCAACGTACGTGTATAATCTATCTATGTATAATGATCCCATTCACTTCGTTGCCCATTAAAATTGCCAGCTCTATATGATTAATATGTTTTACAGATCACCATGGAAACCATTTATATACAAAATATTCCATCAGAAATTTCAAAATAATATATAATTGGTTGCCATGGTAATATGGAGACACACACGGACGGAAATCTCTAAATAATATATAAACGGTTGCCATGGTAACATGGACACACATACATTCATTTTTATATATTATATAGATTATTATATTATTATTATTATTATTATTATTATTATTATTATTATTATCTTTATCTATAGTCAAAGTGATTCTAGAAAGAAAGACCCACTACTGTCATGTA
>NW_021777756.1:2948-4422 GCF_005508785.2 Acyrthosiphon pisum | reverse complement strand
AACTGTATTTTGATTTAGATAGAGGTTGCTGTATTTTAAAACGTGATAACTGTAATGCAAAATTGTATAAGGATTGGAAAATTTCTAGAGGCTTAGTCGTTAAACGTCTATCAGATTTAATACAATTATGAAGTATATACAGCATTTAGTATATATATATATATATATATATATATATATATGTATATTTACAGTTATTAAAAATAATATTAATTAATTGATAATAATTGTTGAAGTACACAGATATACAGAAGTTAAAGGTAAATAATAATAAAATCGGATATATATAATATAATAATAAGTATAATGATACGATGTACAATAGTGTTACGAGGCGTAATACAAATCAACGACTAACTATGTATACCCGGCTACACTACACAAGACATAATAGTATAATATATATTATATGCTGTAGTATTATAAAAATGCATAGTCAGCGTCTACTGAACTACAGTGTGAATATATTACTTATACACTACATTATATAGGGTGTTTTGTTTATAATTTCAACACTTTCCCTTAAACAATACACCCTTATACATCAATATTTATAACTCCTAACATCTCCCTTAACTCATTGAACCGCGTTCGTGGAGTTGGCTTTGTCATAATGTCTGCAATCTGCTCCTTGCTGGATATGTACTCCAATGAAAACAATCCCTCATTGAACTTTTCTCTTATATAGTGGTAGCGAACATCTATGTGCTTTGTTCTTCTATGAAACTCTGGATTTTTACGAGTTTAATCGCACTTTGATTGTCTCCATACATTGTTGGCACCATTTTTGGCTGGAGGCCTATTCTTGAATTCATACGGATCGGATCCGTATACGAAAATCGTGGTTTCCACACGAGTTTCTACATGATCCGAAAAATAGGTATTCTTGAAATATTTACGTATACGAATGTGTTTTGTCGTGTGAAAAAGATTCGTACGATTCATTCGAGTGGGGGTATGACATTCGGAAACGCATTTCCGTATACGAATAAATAAATTATCACAATGTTTTATCATGATCGTTTAATAAATTCAAGTGTTGAGTATACCTTTACTATATAAAATTATTATAATATGTTATTAAGTTACCTACTCAATTACCTATGCAACATACGTAATTAGATTAATAACACCCTTTAGTAATAAACTATAGATGGGAATGTAATTCCCTAAAAACTGCTTTTATACCTTAAAAATTAAAATCAATGCGCTTAAAAATGCACTTAGATTTTTTTTTTTTAGTTTTGAACAAAAAACATTTTTAAATCTTAAAATTAAATTAAAAAAACTGAATTTTAGTGTTGAACTTAAAATGGTTAAACGGTCCAAATGTTATTCCCTTAAATTGAAAATTGTCAAAAAATACGCAAAATAAACATTTCTTATGATATTTAAAATTCCATAAACGAGCATCACTATTTATTTATTTTTTTTTTATGTATAAAATGACAAGCTTACTATTGTTTAAGCATGA
>NW_021777756.1:0-911 GCF_005508785.2 Acyrthosiphon pisum | reverse complement strand
AAGTAATTTGTTCCACATACCATTGCTGTGTCACAGTTCATAATGTATTGTAGAGGTGGTCATCTAACGATGTGACGATACATTTTGAGCTTATTATCTGCCCTTTTCCATATTGAAAAATCAACACTATGCCTTTTCTCGCTTCATCTTCAGTTTCATTACCGATTTTTGCTAAAATTGGTTTCTTTGATTTTCCTGTTACTACATCAAATATATCAGCTGCATTCATGATTACCTTAATTTGAAATTTCCACATGTCCCAATTTGATGCATCTTTGAGTTTGTTGATTTTATATTGTTCGTTCTCCATATTTAAAAACGTAAATGTACACTATCTGCACACTAACAAACGCACTCACACTACACTGCACTTACTTCGCGAATTATTATTGATGTACACTGTCTGTACACAAAACACGCAATTCGTTAATCAATTATTATTTTTAATAACTATTCACAACTTTATTATAAAGACCTTACTACTGGGCCCATAACCTGTTGAAGTACACAGATATACAGAAGTTAAAGGTAAAAAATAATAAAATCGGATATATATAATATAATAATAAGTACCTATAATGATACGATGTACAATAGTGTTACGAGGCGTAATACAAATCAACGACTAACTATGTATACCCGGCTCACTACACAAGACATAATATGTATAATATATATTATATGATGTAGTATTATAAAAATGCATAGTCAGCGTCTACTGAACTACAGTGTGAATATATTACTTATACACTACATTATATAGGGTGTTTTGTTTATAATTTCAACAATAATAATTGAATCAATACCGTACATTGTAATGATGAGATGGTTTATAAGATCTGAACAAAATAGGTATTGATTGATACATTTCGTTGAATTACAAATTCTCTTATTAGTTATTTAAAAGTATC
>NW_021777755.1:0-301 GCF_005508785.2 Acyrthosiphon pisum | reverse complement strand
CGGTATCGAATCCTCTTAAGTCAAAAAGGTGACACAAATATAATATTACCAGTTATATATTATTAATCATAGAATAATACAAATCGTAATACCAGAATATTAAGTACCTACCTATAATATATCAATAATAATAATGGTCTTTAGAAAACTTAACGTGCTCGAAAATGTAATGCTGCGGGCCGATGAACGGCGAACCTACTATCTGGCTATATTATAATAATATATAGGTACACGTCGTCGCCTGGGAGATTTTCGAATTTATCGGTCTCTGTGTTGAAACACTTGTATTCAGATCATTAGC
>NW_021777754.1:0-811 GCF_005508785.2 Acyrthosiphon pisum | reverse complement strand
TATGATATGATTAATTTGGAATTTATTATAGGTACCTAATATAATATTATGTCTTATACCTAGACTAACATACCGTCTCCGCTCAGAATCGTTTTACTTATACAATGATATTATATCATTGAATTCAAATTTAATACCATCCATTATACAGTGACCCACTTGTAACCTACTGTACAGCAGAGCGAAATCCACTTACCCACCTTTCATTTTTTGTATTTCTCAATAGTTATTTAATGCCAAGGGAAAAACCACCGACAAATTACGAAAAACTGCTAAAAATATGATTTTAATTTCTAACGCTTTGTATATCACCATAGAAACGAATAAAAAATAATATTATAATATTAATTCAACTTACAGGCTATAGGTAATAAATAAGAACAATATAAAATAATATCCAGACCGACAAACCATCTCCGCTCAGAATCATTTTTCATATACAACGATATTACATCATTGAATTCAAGTTTAATACAATCCATTATACATTGTTCCACCTACTGTACAGCAGAGTGACATATGTCATCCACTTACCCGCATTTTAAATTTTAAGTCGAAATTAAAACTTCAAAAATATTTATAAAAAACTTGTGAATATGTATTTTTAATATTTAACTGGTATTGTAAAAATATATTAGGAGCTGTGCATTGGCGCATATATAGTCCCCCCAGTTCAAAATCTAGTAATTAGTACTAATTTTTATATTCTGTGGTACTAAGCAATATGACCTATGGGGTGGGGGCTTGTGTTCCCCCCAAAAAATTAATCAATTTGCGCCTATGGAGCCCTGTATTACGGCCGTGATTATAA
>NW_021777753.1:0-1137 GCF_005508785.2 Acyrthosiphon pisum | reverse complement strand
TTTCAAGCTTTTTTAATCAACAAATAACATTGTATTGATATTTATTAGAAAAAAAAATTTAAAAAAATAGAAACTGAAAATGTCCGTAAACAGCTCAAAATATTTGGAAAATGTTATGGTGTATAAAAAATGCTAATATAAACATTCAGCCATAATTTCATGTACCTACGGTCATTTGTTTGAGGTGAGAAGCACCATTAGATAACCAAAATTTTGACAAATTTTGATTTTGAAATTAATTAATATAATTTTGTCATGTAAAGAAAATGGGAATATAAAAATTCAGTCAACATTTTCATGTATCTACGGTAATTTATTTTAGAGTTAAACCAATAATCAAAATCGATTTTGTCGAAAATCAAGTTTGCGTAAAATTCCTGTTATTTTTCCTTAATCTTTCTTTTGTTTTTCACGTCGCTTTTGAAAACTACTTGGATTTTAGATTCTGAGTGAAACGATGGATGTATTGATTTTACAATGATGTGTGTTTTTTTTTTTATTATTTAATTATTTTTATTTTTGTGTCTGTGTACACGATAAGTAGTCGAAATAATGCTTCGATTTTCGACTTCAGTATCTCGTTCGATGGGAAAGTGAATATCGTTGGTGCATTGAGGAGGTCAAAATTTAAATTTCCCAGTGGTTTTCAAAAGCGCCGGGAAAAACAAAAGAAAAATTAAGGAAAAACGGGAATTTTTACGCAAAATCGATTTTTCACAAAATTGAATTTGGTTTTTGGTGTAACTTTAAAAAAAAATACCGTAGATACATGAAATTTTGACTGATTGTTTATCTTAGCATCTTCTATACATCATAACATTTTCAAAATATTTTGATGTATTTTGAGCTCTTTACGGACATTTTTATTTTCCATTTTTTTTTTAGTTTTTTTTCTAAAAATATCAATAAAATTTTATTTGTTGGATAAAAAAGCTTGAAAATTTAATAGAAGGCTCCTAGTATATTGTTTCAAAGGCAGATGAAAAATATTAAAAATCGTTAGTCACAGTTTTTTTTTTTAAGCATTTAAAGTTCAAAAAATGACAAAATATGGAAAAATCACGAAAATTTGCAAATTATTTCGAGTTATAAATTCATAAAAATTTTTCTTTTTAAATCTAAGATTTTAAAATGTAA
>NW_021777752.1:0-913 GCF_005508785.2 Acyrthosiphon pisum | reverse complement strand
TTAAAATTAGGTAAATAATCATTTATTAAACATTTCAAGTATCTATGGCTATTTTTTGAATTACAACAAAAAAAAAGGTGGGTAAGTGGATGTTGCTCTGCTGTACAGTAGGTTACAAGTGGGTCACTATATAATGGATAGTATTGAAGTTGAATTCAATGATATAATATCACTGTATAAAAAAAAATCGATTCTGAGCGGAGATGGTATGTCAGTTTAGGTATAAGACTAAATTATCTACTTATCTATGGATTAAAAAAAAAATTGACCTATAGTAGGTACCTACCTACCTATAACAAATTCCAAATTAATCATATAACAATATCCATTAGGTACTTATAACGCATTATACATTAACAATAAACCGTGATACTATCATAGATATATAATAGTATGGTACTTTAGAAGTTTCAAGTACCCATGAATAATATTATACAGTCACAATAAAATAACTAAAATATTTACTCTAGGTTTTTTAATATGTAATTTCATCAAAATTTGAACTTAAAATGACTATAAAAATAAACTGTGTAAATTTATTTTTTAGATTTTTTGGTAACAGAATTAACTATTTACGTGGAACCTTGTTTTACATTTTCAATCTTTAGTTAAAAGTTGAACATTTTATAAATTTTTAACTACAAAAATTATTTTAATTATAATTATTCAATTTTAAATTTGATAAATTTTGTCAAAATTTGATCTTTTTTTTTTTTTTATATATTATAACTTAAAATGTTTCAACACACTGGGTGTTTTTACAAGTATTTTAACAATTTTAAAATTAATAAGTAACATATTTATAACATAAGTTATATTGATATTAAATAATTAATATTTAGGTAAAATTATTGAAATTGTTATTGGGAATACAATTTGACGTTTTTGGATAGTTAATGAGGATATTTATTAA
>NW_021777751.1:0-4364 GCF_005508785.2 Acyrthosiphon pisum | reverse complement strand
CTTACTATCTATGGCTAACTATGACTATAGGTTGCGGGTGTGAAACCGGTAGCTGCCTGCTATTCTTATTCCTATTCTTATTCCGGCTGTAGTATAGAGGATGGGGTCACTGTAATGGATGTTTGAAATTTGAATTCAATGATATAAAATCATTGTATACTAAAAACAATTCTGAATAAATTTTTGTATTAAAAAAATGTTCCTATGTATCTTTAATATTTTCAACTGTCATCACAACAACTTATGAGAGTTAAGCTTACTAAGCTAACATTAGACATTTTAATAAAAGATTCCCTTTAACAAAAAAAAAAGTTCACCATAAAGTCACATTCATTTTTTATGATTGTTTGAATTTAAAATGTTTACGATATTTGATATTCAGTGGTTTAAAATTATTAAATTTGATTATTAATATAAGTATGCTAGAATAACATACAATCTCAGCTCAGAATCGTTTTTCGTGTGCAATGATTTATTATTGAATTCAAATCTAACACATCCATTCAATGGCATACTCAACAACTACTGTACAGTAGAGCAGTACCCACTTGTCCACTTTTTTATTTGTTTTGTTTTTCCTTAGGTACACTTTTGAAAACTACTGGGAATTTTTTTTCACTTTTGACCCACCAAAGAGTAACAAACTAGATTCACATTCTTCTCTGAAAAAATGCTGAAGCATTTAATCAAAGCATTTTTATTGTCTTAAACGGTGATGGCAGACACACATAAATCATTGTAAAGCCAATACATTAATCGCTTCACTCAGAATCTAAAAGACATATTAATTCTGGTGATTAGATTGATTCTAGTTATTTTTTTGAACAGAAGATTATTCAAGTTAAACCTATTTTAAATACACTCCAATTTCATCATTTTACTTGGTACCCCGCTTGGTACTGAGTTTTTCATTGTAAAAAAACATGTTGGTCAATAACTAGCACTTGATTACATTTGAAAATGTATAAGATAGTTAATTGAAATGTTTGAAAAGGGCATATAATATACAGCGTTTATAATATTTCATAATTTCCAAATTGAAATTCAAATTTTTTATGTTTTAAAAAATAATATTTTTAATTACAACCAACTAAATAAAAATAAAGTTGTAGAATTAAGTGGTATTTTTTTAGATTCTGAACGAAGTGATGAATGTATTGATTTTACAATGATGTGTGTTTTTTTTTTTTTTTTTTTTGTGTCTGATGACAACTTTTGGAGCAGTAAAAATGCTTCGATTTTCAAAAGTTGTACCTTTTCTGAAAGGAAAGTGAATCTAGTTGGTACTTTGGGGGGTCAAAAGTGAAAATTTCCCAATACTTTTCAAAAGCGGCAGGAAAAACCTTAAAAAAATAACGGAAAAACGCGAATTTTTACGCAAAACCAATTTTTGACAAAAACGAAAACTTAATTTTACTGTAACTCAAAAAATAATTATTGTAAGCACTTGAAATTTGCAACAGATGTTTATATTAGCGTTGTCTATACAGGGTTAAATTTTCAAAGTGTTTCGACTTTTTTTGAGCTATTTATAGACAAATGAAATTTTCAATTTTTCTAAGTATTTTTTTTTAAAATAACGATAAAAAATTTTTGGTTGGATAGAAAACTTTGAAAATTTAATACAAGGTTTCTTATAAGTTGTTCTCACAGTGATAAAAAAAAATCCAAAATCGTTAGTCACAATTTTTTTTTATAAGTGCTTAAAGTTTAAATTTATACGAAATATGTCAAAATTGCGAAAATTTGCAAGTAATTTTGTGGTTGAAAAATCGTAAAATTTTTTTCTTTTATAACTAAGCTTTTAAAATTTGGTACAAGGTTCTCCATAAGTTTTTCTTTAAATATCTGTAAAAAAAACTCAACCGGACTAAGACAAAAAATTTTTACGAGTGTTTGAAATTTAAATTTTTACAAAACCGCATTAAATAACCGGTTTAGCCTCAAACGATTTTTGATATTTGTTATTATTCAAAAAGTATGAGTCGTAGAAACTTGAAAATTTTACCAGTTGTTTAAATTTACATTTTCTTTATATAGTTTTATTTTCAAAATATTTCACTAATTTTTAATCTATTTATAGGCATTTGAATTAATCGATTTTTTTTGATTTTTTTTTTATAAATGTTGATAAAAAAAAATTATCTGGGACAAAATACTTGAAAATTTAATAGAAGGGTCCACATATGTTGTTCTAACTCACATTCAAAAATTATAAAAATACATAGGCACAATTTTTTTTTATAAGCGTTTATAAGTGCTAATATTGACGAAAATCGTCAAAATCATGAATATTTGCTAATTGTTCTGTAGTTAAAAATGTATAAACTATTTTTTATTAAAAGCTAAGAATTGAAAATTTAATACTAGGTTGTCCACAAGTTGAGCTTAGAATAATTATAAAAAAAATTGATCCCAATTGAAAAATAAAATACTTGTTTCAAAATAGAATATATTACAATATTTAAAAATAATATATCCTAGACTGACAAATCATCTCCGTTCAGAATCGTTTTTCGTATACAATGATATAATATCATTGGATTCAAATTTAATTCCATCCATTACAGTAACCCACTTGTAACCTACTGTACAGCAGAGCGAAATCCACGACTTACCCGCCTTTTTTTAACTTATTATTGCCCTGCAACCTTGAGTGTTTCCTGTACCTACGTGGCTACGTACAAATATATTAAACAATAAAATACATTTCAATATTTGTTTATAATATATTTTAGTTGTATTTACTTACAATGTAATTATATAAATTAAATTTGTTCATAGTACTAAAAGTCTCATTATTATGACGTTATTTGTGTCTTGTGCGATTAGGAATAATTATGATGGAAACGTTTTAACATTTGCCTTGAAGTTTATATTATGATGATAAACACCATACACTGGTAATTGAAAATAAAAGTATATCATCAAAAGGCACTATTTTATCTGTTAAAATTGCAATGTATAACAAACTGTAATCTTATTATAGATTAAACTAATATAAAAATCTAAAAACACAATAATTAAAAAAATAAAATAAAATGTTCAGATTATCTTTACAGCACAATTCTTGGATTTTAGTGCTTAATACAAATTGCCAATTAACAATAAAACATGACATAATAACAATGTAGCTCAAATATGATATTAAGTTTTTCACAATAATTATTCCAAATCAACTAATATTAATTCAAAATATCAAAATAACCAAATTTGTATTTTTTTAAATTGCAAATATTATTCTAATTTTTTTATCGTTTTAATAGGCAAAGGTTCAGTGATTACAAATAGGTACTAGGTACTACCCATTACTTGTTAAGTATCTAACGATACATATTTTATCTAATGAGCAATGACTAACACCTAAAATATTTTTAAAGACAATCGTCGTTAATTAAAACGCCTATGTACCTATATAATAGGCGTATGTTACAATATGTTAATATTTAGTTGTCTTGTGTAGTTCAGTATTTGTGTGGCTACAATCAAAAAGTACCATTATAAAATAATAACAAATCTAATAATAGCGATTACATATATAATTGTATGTGATTTGTCTACGAAAACTAAAAAGTGGCTTGTTGTATGATAAAAAAAAACTTTGGGCTTAAATAACACTTTGCAAAAAGTTGTAAAAATATATACACAATAACATTATATTATAACATATCTATTTTTATAACTATTTTATTACTTATTAGAATTTTTTACATGGCTATTAATTTAATACTAATTTCAAAATATCTTCCAGGTACTTAATGTGAGCCTACGCCCTACATCATTAGGTAAACACTTTCATTTTAACACATTTATAATGACTGCAATTGAAGTCATATTAATTCTGTAGGTATAGGTGTTCAACGCTTAAATTTAGATGAAATTGGATACCAAAACATAAAATAACGAATTAATTATCTCCATAGACGATTTTTGCTTTTGTGTTGTAATTAAAAAAAAATAATATGCCAATCGCAGAAAGTTGAAACAGACCTATGGCACTTAAACTACCATTTTCTATACTTACACAATGATATTTTAAAAATATTTAAACTAGTTTAAAAGTATTAAACAAAAAACCATTATTCAACAAAATTAATTTGTTTTTTTGTTGTAATTTTAAAATGAATTATTAGTTTACGTCAAAATTATATAAGGTTTTCTAGAAATGATATAGTTTTCAAATATTTGTTTTTTTGTAATTTTGTACTATAAAATATAAAATACATAACTTTGTACTTTTAATATTTCTATTTATTTTTTTGATTTATTTAAATGTATTACATTTTTATTTGTGATAAAAATTCATAAACATTTTATACAAGATTTCTGTAAAGTTTTATACGTAATTATTATAAAAATATGAT
>NW_021777750.1:0-1979 GCF_005508785.2 Acyrthosiphon pisum | reverse complement strand
TTCATCCAATATTAAAGTGTGTTAATTCAATAAATTGTATGGCCCTTATCAAGACATAATTACACAACTCTCCATTAGCTTAAAAATTGTACACGAGGCCACTAAATATTTATAGAGCTTATATAGAATGTTTATTTTGTTCTGCAATGTACAATACAGTTCATATCTTTTTTATGTTTATATTTTATATAATTTATTTACATAAACCGTTTGGGGTACCAAACTACCAACTGGCGATCACCAATGTGTCAAACTAGCTAGGTATTACTGGAATAATACTTCCCAGTAAAGGTTTTTAAAATACAACATTGTTGATTCACAGTTGATCCAACACAGAGAAGTGACTCGTGGGTTAAACTGACCACCGCTGCATAGATTAATAGTATTATAATACATACTAGGACCACACACAGGGACAGGGTACGGGCACACACTAAGTTTGAATGTTGAGTACTAACCATTTCTTTTCCTTTTATTGCTGTCATAAATATGGTTAAATTGTTTTTTATTTAGCAGCAATTCAAAATTAATTAACTCCATTATTTATTTATTTAATTATAAACTTTAAATTAAACTAACAAATTTAATCCAAAAAACAAGTAATAAAATTAATTTCAAAAAAAAGGTGGGTAAGTGGATGTCGCTCTGCTGTACAGTAGGTTAGAAGTGGGTCACTGTATAATGGACAGTATTAAATTTGAATTCAATGATATAATATCACTGTATAAGAAAAACGATTCTGAGCGGAGACGGTATTTCAGTCTATGTATTAGACATATATATACTTATCTATGGTATTAAAAAAAAATTGACCTATAATAGGTACCTATAATAAATTCCAAATTAATCATATCATAATATCTATTAGGTACTTATAAGTTATAACGCGTTATACATCAACAAAAAACCGTGGTAAAATCATAGATATATAATAGTATACTTTAGAAGTTTAAAGTACCCACGAATAATATTATATTATCACAACAAAATAACTAAAAGAGTTATCCTAGGTTTTTAATATGTAATTTCGTCCAAATTTGTACTTAAAATGACTATAAAAATAAACTGTGTAAATGTATTTTTTAGATTTTTTGGTAACAGAATTAATTACTTACGTGGAATCTTGTTTTAAATTTTTAATTCTTAGATACAAAAATTGAACATTTTATAAATTTTTAAGTACAAAATAATTTTTCAAATTAAAATTTGATAAATTTTGTCAAAATTTGATCTTTAAATGCTCACAAAAAAAAATTGTGCCTATGTATTTTTAATATTTTTCAACTGATATTGTAACAATATATCAGGAGCTTTGTATTAAATTTATACACTTTTTGGCCCAACAGATAAAACTTTATTGATATTTATAGAAAAAAAAACTAAAAAAATTTAAAACTGAAAATGTCCGTAAACAGCTCAAAAAGAGTCAAAATATTTTCAAAATTGTATGGTGTATAGGAAATGCTTATATAAACATTCAATAAAAATTTCATGTATCTGCAGTTATTCGTTTTTGAATTAGAACAAAATAAGGAAATCGCTACATGAGAAATCGAGTGAATATCCAATGTTGTAAAAATTTGAATTTCAAACGATCATAAAAATTTAATTTGACTTTCTTATAGATATTTTTTGTTTGATAAAGGTAGATAATCTTATAAGGAATCTTGTATTACATTTTCATATCTTAGATTTAAAAAGAAAAATTTTTATGAATTTCTAACTCGAAATAATTTGCAAATTTTCGTGATTTTTCCATATTTTGTCATTTTTTGAACTTTAAATGCTTATAAAAAAAAACTGTGACTAACGATTTTTAATATTTTTCATCTGCCTTTGAAACAATATACTAGGAGCCTTCTATTAATTTTTCAAGCTTTTTTATCCAACAAATAAAATTTTATTGATATTTTTAGAAAAAAAACTAAAAAAAAATGGAAAATGAAAATGTCCGTAAAGAGCTCAAAATAAATCAAAAT
>NW_021777749.1:0-746 GCF_005508785.2 Acyrthosiphon pisum | reverse complement strand
TTTCATCTACAATGATATAAAAAAAACTAATATAAATCGAAAAATTTTATGCTCATAAATAGCTTTAAAAAGAATCAATATATTTGGAAAATGTTCTTTTAAACCTTGGTGAAAAACCATGTTTCTATGGTAGTTTGATTTTGAGTTAGGTACACCAAAAAAACAAAATTGATTTTGTCAAAAACTAATTTTGAGTAAAAATACACGTTTTTCCTGCATTTTTTTTTAGGTTTTTCCTGACGTGTTTGAATAATTCTTAGTAGGTATTCCTTAGTTTTGACTCTCAAAAATATGTAGCAACTAGATGGGTACAACACGATTGCGAATGAATGACGCTTATCAGAGAATATGTTTTTTTAGCCGAAATACGAACGATTGCGAACGTTTTTATAGTCTACGTTGCCAAGCTTATAATTTCTGAATATGTTTTGTTCGGGAATTCAATTAAAACATTTTTTTGGAATATAAACTATTGGTATTAATAATACAATTAAAATAACAACTCTTCGTTACAAACTAAAATAAAATTATACAAAATAATAGTATGTAGTGCTTAAAATGTTGATTAATAAAAACTATTTTCGCTGTATAAATATTAATAATGCTGTTACAAAATGTACGTGTTAATTTTACGTTTGAAACTGAAAAATAAATAAAACGATAAATACATACATAGATCTGGGTTCTGAATAAAAAAATAAAATAATACATAATAAATTATTATAATCCGTAATTATATCAGTTTT
>NW_021777748.1:0-935 GCF_005508785.2 Acyrthosiphon pisum | reverse complement strand
CAGATATCACGTATAGATACATACGGCCAATAGAATAATATGTGCACATATAATATATTAATATTA
Organism: Acyrthosiphon pisum; assembly: GCF_005508785.2. Lineage (NCBI taxonomy): Eukaryota > Metazoa > Arthropoda > Insecta > Hemiptera > Aphididae > Acyrthosiphon > Acyrthosiphon pisum. The sequence goes on along the minus strand of NW_021777748.1, from coordinate 869 downwards.
TATTATGTATTGTACCTATATAGATGAGGAAGATGTGGATAATAAGCGTAAAAAACAATGTCGTCATTCGTCTTGCATTTTTCTATTACGTATTCATATAATATACCTACTATATGTTTTATCAAGGCTGGGCAAGTTAATGATTTTTTTTAACTCAGTTAAGTTAAGTTAATATGCACCAATAACAAAAAGTTAAAAGTTAAAAGTTAATTTAACTATAGGTTAACTCAGTTAAGTTAAAAGTTAATACACAATTTTTGTAAACTTTTTATTAAGTTAAAAAAAAGTTAATTTGTTTATACAACGCTAACATACTTAATTTTTTCCAACCCAAAACTAAATTATAGACTATAGTGTTTATATTTTATACAGTGTTTCCATATTAGTTAAATTCGAATTATATACATTTTTTACTTTAAACAATTCACGGTAAATATTTTTTGACATGAAAACGAAATATAGGTACTGAAGTAGTGAAATATGATAAAATTAAAAACAAAATAAATTAACTTAACTTACTTCTTGAAATGAAAAATGAACTCGTTAATTTCACGTTAATTAAAAAAGAAATTTAGTAAGTTAACAGTTAAGTTAATGAAAAGCCAAAATTAACTAGTTAAGTTAAAAAGTTAATATAAAATTAACTTATTAACTTAACTTTAACTTTTTAACTCGTTAATGCCCAGCCTTGTGTTTTATACATATAATTTCGTTTTAGCCCATGCAAAAACCAAAAAAAAATGTTAAGCTTATACATAAAGTTGCAATTGGTTATGGAAAAAACATTTTAAAGAAAAGGTTGTCCGTATAATTTTAGATTATAGACTCAAAAACAACTCGACCGATATTGACGAAAATTTCAGAGACTA
>NW_021777747.1:0-968 GCF_005508785.2 Acyrthosiphon pisum | reverse complement strand
TAAAGCTATTTTTAGATTCTGAGTGGAACGATGAATGTATTGATTTTACAATGATGTGTGTTTTTTATTTTTTATTTTTTTTGTGTCTGTGTGAATATATCGTGTATAAGTAGTCGAAATAATGCTACGATTTTCAACTTCAGTATCTTGTTCCATCAGAAAGTGAATATCGTTGGTGCATAAGAGGTCAAAATTTAAATTTCCCAGTAGTATTCAAAAGCGCCGGGAAAAACAAAAGAAAAATTAAGGAAAAACGGGAATTTTTACGCAAAATCGATTTTTCACAAAATTGAATTTGGTTTTGGTGTAACTTTAAAAAAATGACCGTAGATTCAGGAAATCTTGACTGAATGTTTATCTTAGCATTTTCTATACACCATAACATTTTCAAAATATTTTGATTTATTTTGAGCTCTTTACGGACATTTTCATTTTCCATTTTTTTTTTAGTTTTTTTTCTAAAAATATCAATAAAATTTTATTTGTTGGATAAAAAAGCTTGAAAATTTAATAGAAGGCTCCTAGTATATTTTTTCAAAGGCAGATGAAAAATATTAAAAATCGTTAGTCACAGTTTTTTTTTATAAGCATTTAAAGTTTAAAAAATGACAAAATATGGAAAAATCACGAAAATTTGTTTCGAGTTAGAAATTCATAAAAATTTATCTTTTTAAATCTAAGATATGAAAATGTAATACAAGATTCCTCATAAGATTATCTACCTTTATCAAACAAAAAATATCTATAAGAAAGTCAAATTAAATTTTTATGATCGTTTGAAATTCAAATTTTTACAACATTGGATATTCACTCGATTTCTCATGTAGCGATTTCCTTATTTTGTTGTAATTCAAAAACGAATAACTGCAGATACATGAAAATTGTACTGAATGTTTATATTAGCATTTCCTATACACCATACAATTTTGAAAATATTTTGACTCTTTTTGAGCTGTTTACGGAGATTT
>NW_021777746.1:0-1534 GCF_005508785.2 Acyrthosiphon pisum | reverse complement strand
TATTTTGATTATAATTATTATAATTATTCCTATTAAATCCTTGGTTACCCCCGTTGTTATAGCCGTTATTGTTTCTAGAAAAATTACCTCTCCCTTGATTGAAATTTTTTCTATAATTCTGAGGTCTATTATTTGGTCCTGAGTCCTGTCTTTCGATTTTTTCCTGCAACTTTTCTACCTGCAAGTTCGCATTATGTTCAAGTTCTTCGTCCCTAGCCATAACCATAGCCTGTTCCATCGATTCTGGACTCCGAGCTTTTAATGCGAGTTTTATGTGATTCGGCAACCCGTTAATAAAAATAATTAATGCCTGGTGTTTAAGCTGTTTCCTATTGAGTTCAGCTTCTGTTTCCGTTAGCCTTTCTGAGCTAGCTATACATAATTTATAATAAAGTTCTTCAATACGCCCAGCGAAACTGGCTACGTCTTCATTTTCCTTCATACGTGCGAAATTTAACCCGATTGTAAGTGCCCTTTCTGATGCTTTATGTTCGAAGGCTCCCCTCAAAATTGTTCTGATATTTTCCCAGGTGCTAGTGTCCCTATATTTGCAAGCTTCTAAAGCGGTACCAGATAATTTCGAATTGATTATTTTTATCAGTAATTCTTTGTTCGGTTTTTCCACCGCTTCGATTGCGATTTCGCAATAAATTCTGATACATTTTTGGCACCTGTGCAGGTCGGTATAATAGCCGTACACCTGTCTAAATCCATTTCGGTTAATATTTTACTCGTACGTCTTTTTCGAAATTGCGTTAATACCGTATGTACAACGTTTGAATCAGTTCTTAGCCTTGCTCTTTTGTTTATAAAATCGGAATTTGGAGTTAAAGTCTTATTTAACGCTTCTTTCTCCCTAATCGAATTTAAATATGCGTTATTATCGAAAACTGGCGAATTTGGTTGGTTATCAGTGGGAATTGGGTTAATTAATTGCTCAGAAACTATATTATTTGTTTCCCTTTTGCTATCACTACTTAGGTTCCCCTGAGTATCTATTTGTATCGTATCGATGTCGATTATATCGTTTGTCGTATCTAATAGACTCCCCGAATCTTTATTCATTAATATACATTTAAGAAAAATAAAATTATTTATTTATTTGAATAATTATTTAATTTATTTTTACGTAACTTTATTTTTCTTAAAATGCATGTATTTATTCCGCCCTAAATGCGTGTATTCCTAATATCCTAATGCGTGTATATTAACTTAACTAATTACTAAATACGTATATATTTAATCTATCTTAATGCGTGTATACTAACCTAACTAAAATTTAAATACCTTAATGTATGTATATTAATTTATCTTAACATATATTATATTTAATTAATAGCAATATAAAATATTCTATTTTCTGGATAATTAATTTATGAAATTACACTGTATAATATGTGTAAAAATAGCGTAAATGTAGTACGTAAAATAATGTAATAGAATAAAATATAATACGTAAAGACAATTTAATATACACCAAAATAAAATAATCTGCTTATTCTACGTCAGTAACTGTTATACCTAATAAAAATCT
>NW_021777744.1:0-1315 GCF_005508785.2 Acyrthosiphon pisum | reverse complement strand
ATGAAAAAGAAAAAGAAAAAATCTACACTTAGGTAATAGAATTAAGAATCGGACACACCAGTCCATCGGTGATGTCAAAAGAAGATCCACTTATATGCGAAACCTCCCGGCGGCAACATTAAAGGTCAAATAGACTCACTGACGGAATGTTGCAAGTACAATTTAATAAAAGCTTGAAAAATGCAAAATACCCAATACCTTAGACCCAGCGCTAGAATTCAAGCCTGAAAACAATCTTAACTTATTATTATTTTTAAGTACATTTAAACTAAACAATGTAATTAAAAAAAGGTGGGTAAGTGGATGTCGCTCTGCTGTACAGTAGATTACAAGTGGGTCACTGTATAATGGATGGTATTAAATTTGAATTCAATGATATAATATCATTGTATAAGAAAAACGATTCTGAGCGGAGACGGTATGTCAGTCTAGGTATAAGACATAATATTATATATGGTATTAAAAAAAAATTGACCTTTAATATTATAGGTACCTATAATAAATTCCAAATTAATCATATCACAATATCCATTAGGTAGGTACTTATAACGCGTTATACAATATGTAATTTCGTCCAAATTTGAACTTAAAATGACTAAAAGTAAACTGTGTAAATGTATTTTTTAGATTTTTTTGTAACAGAATTAATTACTTACGTATCTTGTATACTATTATATACTACTACTTTTATACTATCGAATCTTGTTCTAAATTTTCAATTCATATATACAAAAGTTGAACATTTTATAAATTTTTAACTACAAAATAATTATTCAAATTAAAATTTTATAAATTTTGTCAAAATTTGATCTTTAAATGCTTATAAAAAAAAATTGTGCCTATGTATTTTTAATATTTATCAACTGATATTGTAACAATATATCAGGAGCTTTGTATTAAATGTTTACACTTTTTGGCCCAACAGATAAAACTTTATTGATATTTATAGAAAAAAAAACTAAAAAAATTGAAAACCGAAAATGTCCGTAAACAGCTCAAAAAGAGTCAAAATATTTTCAAAATTGTATGGTGTATAAGAAATGCTAATATAAACATTCAGTAAAATTTTCATGTATCTACAGTTATTCGTTTTTGAATTACAACAAAATAAGAAAATCGCTACATGAGAAATCGAGTGAATATCCAATGTTGTAAAAATTTGAATTTCAAACGATCATAAAAATTTAATTTGACTTTCTTATAGATATTTTTTGTATGATAAAGGTAGATAATCTTATAAGAAATCTTGTATTACATTTTAAAATCTTAGATTATAAAAAGAAAAATGTTTACGAATTCTTAACTCAAAATAATT
>NW_021777743.1:0-1263 GCF_005508785.2 Acyrthosiphon pisum | reverse complement strand
GGGGTTTGTGGTCCAAAGGAGATATGGAAAAAGCATAGATGAAATAATTTAAATGTGAAATATGTAACTAATATGGTCCTTAAAAATACCTACCTAAGTATGTGATAATAATTTAAAATTGAACCTTATTCCTAATTTGATTTATTTTATAAGTTTTATTTGTTAAAGAATTTTAAATTTGTTATAAATAAAATAAATTGTTACTAAAGTTTAGTTAAGTTGTGTTATGTGCTTAAAGGTATAAAGCATGTTATACAACAAGTAAACAACCTTATTAGTTATTACATTAATATTTTATACTGAATAAAGATATTTTAAATGATTTAATTGAGATTTTTAAAACTTTATTCAACACAACCAAAAGAACAGTCAACTTGCCACATGGAAATGTCATCTTGTCTACCATATAGTCTTAGTATACTCTGGATTATCTGTAAAAAAAATTATGATAATCTAACCATTAGTTGTGGCAGGATAATTGTTCGAACCTTAAGGTAGTCAACTTGCCCCGCTCTCCCCTAATTAATAACAAAAACTAACTTGCTAATAAGCAGGGCTTGAGACCGAAAAAAAATTTTCCGTTTTCGGTTTCGGATACCGGTTTTGATTTTTTCCGTTTCGATTTCGGTTTTTTACGTTTTTAACCGGTATTCAAAATCAGTATCGAATATCGGAATATCGGTTTTAATCACTGTAATTAGGTATAATAATTTATAATGATATAAAATACTGGCGTTGGAACCTACTCTCCAGTCGCCAGTCGCCAAACATTGCGTGGCGTACGATTTAGCGTCTGGTTGCCTGACAAGTAGTATAGTATAATCAATGATAATATTTACACTGGAATGAATACGTAATTATGACGTATTTAGTTATAGCCTCTCCACTTCATAACACATTTTCGACCTGATTTCTTAGATTTTGTGTAACTTTATCGTTTATAAGTTGAAACTATTTTCTTAATGAGGGGCTAACTTCATGCGTGTCCCACCCACCACATTAATCAAATTTATTGAAATTTTTTGTTTTACTTTTGATTTGTAACTATTTGTAATTATTTGAAAACATATATTCAACAGTATATTACATTTAATTAAAAATTGTTTGGATTTTGTTTATTAAGTATATTATTAATACTATTATCATAGGTGAAACAAGTAAAAACGGTTCAGGTTAGTCAGGCCATGGCTTGATCTAATACTGTGTGATAATATACTGACTGTACATACCCTAAAATATCCAAATTACTAAAAGTACAAAAAA
>NW_021777742.1:0-792 GCF_005508785.2 Acyrthosiphon pisum | reverse complement strand
GATGCAGCATGCCTTTACGATACATACAGCCAATTCAACATTCACATTCATTGGTTTGTAAAAAATACGAAATTTATTAGATAATATTCCAAAACTGCATTCAATATTTCTCCTTGCACGCGATAAACGATAGTTAAAAATTTTTTTTTTATAGTTTAAATTATTTCGTGCATAAGGCCGTAAAATGTTTTTTAATAATCCGTAAGCTTCATCCGCAACTATTACAAATGGATAACTTTCATCATCGGTTCCAGGAAAAGACACTGGGTTAGGAATATTTAAAGTATTATTATCAAGCTAACCGAGCTTACCGAGTTTACCGCACTCGCCGCTTATGACAAATTTTAATATTTTTTTTTTTGAAACCTAGGTCAACGTTTTAAAAATGATGTTGCAAAATTAATTCTGACACCAACCCATGCTGGTTTTACATAACAAGTCGAGGGATGTTTTCGATTTCATTTGTCGGAGCGAACGCAGCAAGCAAGTGACCATAACACGTGTAGGTATCTGAAAATACCAAACATTTCAATTATATAGCTGCAACTTTAAAGTAAGACTGACCACTATATTCAGACTTCCCCATCGTTTTCAGCATACCATACCTGGCATCGGAAAATTGATTATCAACTGTCTGAAAGTTCCTCAACTGAAGTTGATAGTTTTCGCCAACAAAAAAAATACCAACGATTTATAGAAGTGAGTTCTGATGAAGGTACCTATTTATTTATTACTTATTTATAATTATAAATATCTAAATATTATTCATTTTACCAATATCTTTTATCATAC
>NW_021777741.1:0-798 GCF_005508785.2 Acyrthosiphon pisum | reverse complement strand
AAGTTTGAAGGACTCGGTACCGACATTGGTTACAATTTTACTGTGTATTCAATATTCATCAAATGAAGAAGGTTTATCAACCCGAGTATTCGACAATATTTGTTCCCAATAAATCAGACAGTGAGTACCTATATAAATGTAATTTAAAAATGTTTGAATGAGTTTTAATGTTGACTGATATTAGAACTTGACGAACCGCTATCATTTACAAAAATGGGATTTGATGAACGAGGTGTATTTGAACTTTCGTGGGAAAATGCCAATTGCCAGTAGTAAAAAATTATTAGCAGCTAATCAAGTCAATGATTATACTTTATTTTGGTGTGAAAATGATAAAGACAGTTATAATAAATACCAGTGTAATGTATGTACAATTTAAATATTATGCAAATAATACCGTATAACAGTAACTGTATAATATACAGTATACAAATATACTGTATACTATATTTTGGTGTGAAAATGATAAGGACTGAAAATTATCAAGTTTCTATCTCAATTCCATAGACGCCATGCTAATCATATTTGCCCAGATGTTTTTTATTTTCTAACAAATAATCATAAAAAAAAACAATTTTTCAAATACGGTATTGAAATGTACAAATTAAAACTCGGCGAATAAAATAATGCATGAGGCCCATACCATCCCACTACTAATAGAAGTGGGTTGATAAAGACTAATAATAAGCGTAGATTATTTTATTCGCCTAGTTTTAATTTGTACATTTAAATACTGTATTTATAAATTGCTTTTTTTTATGATTATTCGTGGAAAAATAAAAAACATCTGGGTAAATA
>NW_021777740.1:0-946 GCF_005508785.2 Acyrthosiphon pisum | reverse complement strand
TTATGGAGAACCTTGTACCAAATTTTAAAAACTTAGTTATAAAAGGAAAATTTTTTATGAATTTCTAGCAATTTGAACTTTAAATGCTTATAAATAAAAATTGTGACAATGTATTCCTTTTATTTTGCAACTGCTATTGTAAAAATATGTTAGGAGCCTTGTATTAAATTTCCAAATCTTAGAATTAAAAAGAAAAACTTTTATGAATTTCTGTCTAAGATAATTTGAACATTGCCGTAATTTTTACGTATTTAGTCAAAATTTGAACTTTAAATGCTTATAAAAAAAAAATCGTGACTATATATTTCTTTTATTTTTCAATTGCTATTGTAAAAATATATTATGAGCCTTGTATTAAATTTTGAAATCTTAGATATAAAAGGAAAATTTTTTATGAATTTCTAGCATAAAATAATTTACGAATTTTCGTGATTTTTACATAATATGTTGTCAAAATTTGAACTTTAAATGCTTATAAATAAAAATTGTGACAATGTATTCCTTTTATTTTGCAACTGCTATTGTAAAAATATGTTAGGAGCCTTGTATTAAATTTCCAAATCTTAGAATTAAAAAGAAAAACTTTTATGAATTTCTGTTTAAGATTATTTGAACATTGCCGTAATTTTTACGTATTTAGTCAAAATTTGAACTTTAAATGCTTATAAAAAAAAATTGTGCCTATGTATTTTTATAATTTTTGAATGGGAGTTAGAACAACATATGTGGACCCTTCTATTAAATTTTCAAGTATTTTGTCCCAGCTAATTTTTTTTTATCAACATTTATAAAAAAAAAATCAAAAAAAATCGATTATTTCAATTGCCTATAAATAGATTAAAAATTAGTGAAATATTTTGAAAATAAAACTTTATAAAGAAAATGTCAATTTAAACAACTGGTAAAATTTTCAAGTGTCTACGACTCATACTTTTTGAATAATAAC
>NW_021777739.1:0-1186 GCF_005508785.2 Acyrthosiphon pisum | reverse complement strand
ATGTTCTGTGTTTATTAAGATCAGAGGTAAACTAATTAGTTTCAATGAATTTATAACAGACAATACCCTAATTGAATTAATTGATTATGGCTCCGTTTATGAAACTAAATTAGAAAATCTGTTTGTTCTTCCATATTATTTTATGTATGAACCATTAGTAAGTAAAAGTCATTTACATTTTAAACGCCTACATTTAATTATTCACTTAATGTTAAACAACTATTGTATTCTAGGCTTTATCAGTCACATTCAAAGATTTTATACCGAAGAAAACAACATTTTCTATAAAACCCCTTTCTGTCAGAGAGTGTAAATATTAAGTTATAACTTTTAGCTAATAACATTCATACTTATTAGTTTTTGTTGTATATTTTACTATTATTGTTATAATTATTTATTTCTTCTTAGAATCTATATGAAGGAGCTGTTCTTGTTGATATTAAATGTAATGATATAAGTTTGGAAAATTGTGTTAATGAATACCAGTTATTAGAATCAAGAAAAGAGTAAGTAATTAACGTTATAATAAATTAATTTTTTTATGTATACCTTGTGCGTTAAATTATTTGGAACATTGGAACCACGGTTTCTTAATAACCTATTATACTTTTCCGATTATGAGTGTAACAAAGAATACAGTGGTTTAACTGTCATGTGTTTTTTATAAGAATACACATATTGCTGAAAAAAGTCAGGTTGGGAGAGGGGCGTTTTTCTTTTCTCACCTGAGGCATAAAATTCCTAAATACGTACGCTACAACGGGCTTGCAACTCATTTTCAGTTTACATTATGCCTTTATTTTAATCCCAAATTTCTTTAATTTATTAATATTTACATTTGTTTTAGCCTTAACTCTACCAAAGATTCAAACATTATAAGTGTAAAAAATAATATGACCATCGGCCATGATATTAATGAATCAAGGTAAATATAATTATCTTGTGTCAAATTACTACTTGATTAATATGTTCATGGAAAAATTTATATTTACAGCTTACATTTATGTTGTCTAGAAAATGTGAAGTTAAAAGAGATGGAAAATGGATCTTATATGAAATCTAATTATTTAATGAAATGTACATCAACGCAAACTGGTAATAGTATTTAATATTATTATAGTATTACTATCTAATTTCTAGTACCTATCTATTTTTTTATTTGTTGAGTAAATAATATCTATTTAAA
>NW_021777738.1:0-805 GCF_005508785.2 Acyrthosiphon pisum | reverse complement strand
AATTGAGTTTTAAATTCGTTTCAAATAAAAAAAACGTGTAGTTGAAATTACTCCAAGAAATGGTTAAAATTGAGATTTTTAAAATGGTTTTAAATTGAGATTTTGCAGTAGTTAAAATAACTCCAAGATACGGAACAATGGTGTTAAAAATAATAATTAAAAAATAAATGGTTCCCATGAGGGATTCGAACCCTAGTATTCTTCGGTTTACAAATCTAACGCCTAAACCTACCTACCTATCGGGACTATGTATAAGTAGTGATAAAATATACCATTTAGGTAAAGAAATTTTGTAAGCTAATGTAGGCCTTTAGTAGTTTACCCACTGTTTGTGGGGAAAAGTAAAACCATCATGCATTTAAATTTTTAAGTACTATAAGCATACGGCTAGGGTTCAGGGGAGTACTTATTATTAATATTTTTTTCTTTGGGGAGGGGAATTAAATAATAATTATTTTTTCTTAACTATTTAAAACTAAAAGTTATAAGTTTAGAACATCACATCAGCAGGCCCACAATTATAATTCTTTGTATACTTGTAACAGAGGCGTAATTATGGGGGGGGGATAGATCCCCCCCAGAGCCTTGATAATATTATATATTATTTTATATACTTCACCAATGTACTTGAAAATTTAATATTTTGTGTGTAAAAAAATGTATATCCCCTCCCCACTGGACAAATTCCTAATTATGCCACTGCTTGTGAATACTTGTTTTAGAAGAAAATAAAGATGGATAAAAATTGGATTATAGTTTTGTTTAACTAGATTAATCAGTATACTTCACACTATTGTAGGTACCT
>NW_021777737.1:0-1169 GCF_005508785.2 Acyrthosiphon pisum | reverse complement strand
AGAGGTTCCTTCATGCTTCACGAACTAGTATAAAATGATTAAATATTGAAACACAAGTACCAATCTATAATAATATTGTTCTGTGTTTCGGTGATATTATTAATATTCTATTTTTATCTATAATTTTCACCTAATAAATATACACTATACACTAACTTTAAATAAAAACACATTATCGGCCACCAAGGTCCAACAGTTCTTAAAATATCAAATTATTGCTCGGTACATTATTATAACGTCATATTATTTTATAAACATAGGCACAAATTGAAAACAATTTTGCGTATAATCTAAATATAAAATAATATTGATTATTATAATAATATAATTGACCTCCAGGTACACCCGTCATCGGCGACCTGGTTGTCCAGGTCAAGAATTGACAACTGATTCATGTATTGTCACCGACCCTAGACCTCCAAACACAATTTGAGCCTCCTAGGTCATGTAGAAGTGACTTAAATTGAACTCGCAAGATTTGATGACAACAGAAATGAATGAATGAAACATTGCGAGTTAAAGAAAAGCATGTAAAAAAAAGTCTTTATTTGCCATAGTAGGTACATATATATTTTCGCCCTAAACTATCGAATACTTAAAGAAAATATTTACAAAACTTTTACAATCAGTTATTTACTCCCAAAGCTATAATTTTGACGATTTGTTAAGTGTAATGATATTTTCTTTCTGAAATAAAAACGGATATATTTTACATCGGACGACCAAAAATAATATAATAACTGATATCATGTTTATATCTGTTAACGGGGAACACACCACCACGTTACCTACCTATTCCATTCCAGCATAAAATAAAAAAACGAAAACATCAAATATAATTTATATAAAATTTACTATCAATTGGATTACTGATCCTTATTGATAGTTGATACGGTTTTTAATACAATCCGTAAAAATATATTAACAAAAAGTAAATGATATGGTATTTTTTCGCAATTTATTTTAAATGATCAAAATTCAAAAAAAATCTTATGAACTACTGAAGCACCTACGCACTATTTTATGGTTCCTTTTACAGTCCGTTATATTATTAAGCGTAATGGTTTCCACCCCTATAATTAAATCAAATATTCTTACTGAACGTTAAAATATAATATTCACGTTCAGATATTCTAAAAACACAAAAATGTAGTTCGATAACATTTTTT
>NW_021777736.1:0-8856 GCF_005508785.2 Acyrthosiphon pisum | reverse complement strand
TGATACCTAATTATAAGGCCGAGAGCCACTGGTGTAGTGACGGAGGATAATACTTGTTTCAGGGTTCATCGTGGTGGCGGCGTGCGTGATGACTTTCGAGGCGCGTGATCGGGCGGCCAAATTCATGTCCAACCAATTGAAAATAATGGGCAGTGGTGTCGGCGGGGGCCAGGTGTCGGGTCATCGTGGCCACGGTCGGCAGACGCCGTCCGCCGGTTACCTGTCCAGGGGTGACAGCGGCCGGAGCAGCTACCAGAACCCGTGTGACGGCGGACGGCACAAGATGAACAAGAGCCCGTCGGCGCCCAACCTGGCGGCGGCCGCGTTGGCATCGGCGAACCGTGGACCAGGGGGCGCCACACAATCTGGCGTCGGCAGGCTGCCCCTCAGGCACAAGCACGCGGTGCACGTGCTATCGTCGGGTAGCGGCGGTGGCGGTGGCGCGGGCCGAACGCTGCTCAGTCCGCACACTTTGCGTCGGCAGGCCATGTCAATGGACACGCAAGACTACAACCCGCTGTTCTCGCCGCCCCGATCCCGGCACAGCAGTTCGGGTCTGTTGACGTACAGCAACAGCAACAACTTTGGAAATTTCAACTGCAGCAACGGCAACAAGCAGGGCGGCGACGGTAGCAGGGAATCAGTCAACGATCCGATGAGGACGTCTTCCAGGGGATCGCGAGGCTCGATGGTACTGGACCTGCATGTGCCCAACGAGTGTCCGGTGACGATGCGGGTGCGGGACAGGAGCCGCCGGTCGGACACGGCCCGGCGGCACGTTCTGCGCAGGCAGACGCCCGTCGAGCTAGACGACACGATCATCGCGTACGCCGCAGCTTCAGCCATGGCAGCGGACCATCACCGGCAGCGGGCCAAGCGGTGCACGCGGTCGGCCACTTGTGACGTGCCGCACGCGGTCAAGTCGAAGCGCAGACGACAGGACTCCAGTTGCTCGGACGTGGTGGCGGCCCGTCGGAGGTCCGGTTCGCCGGTGTGCGGCGGCGTAGCCAGTGGCAGTGTCGGGGGTCGCGGCAGCGGCGGATGGCGTTCGTCGGCCAACGACGTTGTCGATGCTGCCGAGTGGGCCAGGACCGCGAACCGCGGTACTGGTGGCGATTCGGCCGTGTCGTCGCCGCAACGATTTGCCAATGACCGTTCGCCCGGGTCGACACCCATACGACAACAGTCTCAGCCGATCACAGCCGCAGTAGATGGCAGCAAAATGTCGCTGTCTAGGACGTGTTCCGACATCATGTCCATCGACAAGTCGTTCGAAGAGTCCAATTACAGTAGTTCGTAGATTTGTAGGTGATTCATTATGCGCATAACGCATAATCGACTCGTAATTGATTTCGGTCAGGACCACGTTTATCTGCTAGTAGATAACCGTGGTCAGGATACTATAATATTATTCAAACATAATACATGACATAAGACGTCATTGCAAACTGTAAATGTATATACATACCTACTTACGTCGCAATACAATAATAATATTATATACTTTATACTGCATGTCATAATATTATTATGTAACCTAAATCGCCGGCTTACATGTATATAGGTACCTAACTGACATCCGATATAAATTATTATCGTTGTAGTATTATATCATTTTTTTTACATCCATACATTATCGTTGCGTCGTTCAAAACGATTATAATATGTTGTCACCAAATATTGGATTTATATATTATCCACGGGGTGATCCATTTAGAGCAAAACTCTTATTATTTCAAAAACTACTAATGTTTTTGAAAATATATTTTGTAACATAATTTCAAGTCATTAAATAAACAGATTTCTACAAAAATATTTTTTTTATTTTTGTCGCTATCATTTTTTAAATGACATTTTGCATTTTTAATTCCTTATCCCAAAGCAGAATATTATGCGGAGTATTTCAATCAATAAAAATCAAATTTAATATTTTATTAGTCATAGGTAATTAGTATAAAGTTTAAAGTTTTGATAAGTGGAGTTATGTAGTACAGGGGTACCCTGCAAAATGTGGTCCACTTCTCTCATCATATAAACTTGAAACACTTATACTACTCTACTTATAAACGATGAAAATGATTCTTATAGATCGAAATATTCCAAATAATATTCTACTTTGGAATATGAAATAAAAAAATTAATGTTATCTTTTAAAAAAAGTAAAAAACTTTAAAAATAATAACGAATTAAAATTATTTAAAAGAAATATTTTCAAAAATGTTAACGTTTTCTAAAATAACGAGTGTGCCTTACGTTGAATGGATTACTCCCAGAATTATATTCAGGTACCTATAATTCAAAAGCTAGCCAATAATAATATTACATTCTCAACCGCGAGTGGAACTGGGTACTTGGGAGTTATTTTATGACAGTATGATAAACCAGTATATTATATTGTTACAAGTCTAATAGATTTAGGAAAGCTTAGTTGTGTATTAGTGAGTATAATAATATGTTTGGACGAATCAAACGGGGAAAAGTAGTATTAAAGTTGATAAGCTGCGTATTACAATAATAATTGATTTTTACTAGGTATACGTTCAACTGAGAACATCGTTTTACTGCAGCGTATCACTCATATATATAGGCTCGTAGAATGCATAATAATAATATTATATTATTAACATACTATAGGTATTTGATGGACATTATGAGATCGCAGTAATGATAGTATACGCAGACAATATTGTAGATCATGCATGATAATATTTATAATGCAAAAACTTATTATTTAAACGCTCTCCTTGCTTTAGTCCCCATAGTAGCACAAGATAAAAAAAATTTAGAGGGGTTTTCAATTTTCATATATTATTGTATAGCTGCGGTTTAATAGTGTAGCAGCAGCAATAGTTTAGGGCGTAAGGACAGTGCTGCAGCATCAGTATAGCGTGAATTACAGCGAAAGCGGGTGTGTTGTTTTGTATAATAATATTAGAACTAAGTACAAACGATTTTTTCAAAGATACCTACCAATAATTTTTAAACTCTTTGAAATAAATTAAAATTGTAATTTTATTTCAAATAATATGTTAACACATTTTTAATTAATGTGTTATTTGAACATCGGTATATGAATATTATTTATTTGATATACCATAAAAATTATCTTATATCATGTAGTGCAAAATTAATAGCATTATGGTGGAAAAGGTAGAGAAATCCTCTCTCAATTGGTATTTAATTACTTATTATTATTGATAGCAATCATTGATGTACCTACATGATAACTATATTGTCCTCTTAGAACATTTTATTTGAACGTAGGTGCCTATTTATAATTCTTCATATTTTCAACGATCAGCGATCGTAACTAAAATCGTCGCTTTAATAAAATACACTGAATTGATATTTAATATTTAATTATTAAGTGTTTAACCGATAACTGCCACTTTTCAAATTTCTGTAGTTTTTTGGTTTTCTTGTTCAATTTAAAATAGAGACAATTAGACAAACTTATTCGGTAATACATGTAATCGAAGCGTTAGTTTTGAATTATAATTACTCAGTACCTAATTTAGACATCTGATAAGTATATGAAAATATGATATAACATAAAAGAATTTTTAGGATTTTTAAGAAAAAAGAAGATATTAAGAAGTTTGATTTACCATCAAATTGATGCCACCAAATAGAAAAGTTAAAATTAAATCATTGGTACTGGTAACTGATCTATATATAATTTAAAAAAAAAAATAGATTCCTTGCAATACCATAATGCAATATTAAGTTTTGGACCATTTTATTTGGATAGGTACAGTGTAGGTATACATACATCTTATATACCGATGTATAGATTGGAAATTTATCATCGGTCATCGAGCTGTTGAATTATTATTATATAATTATGTTATTGATCACGTACAAAATTATTATGCATAATGGATTGGAACTAACAGACTCAGTGATGGTGTTAATAAATACGTTTTCTGGGCATCAATCAAATGGGAACTGTTAAATTGGGTACGTCATTAACCGCGAGGCCGAGAAACCCCAATTTCATGTCGCCCACATAAAGGAACTTGATACTGTTTCAAACAACATTAATTTTGTTCAGATGATCAGGTTAGTGTCATTTCTATTCAAATATTACTCCCGGAGAAAAAAAATAACACCCAACATCTAATGTCTAGAGTCTTTTGAAATATTCTGATTAACGGCATACGAAAAACTGTGTCGTATTTGTTGGTGAATAAAATCTCGTTTCATTATAATATTATTAAATCATGTACATTTTGTACATGAACAAGGTAATATTGTTATCTCCCACTTTTTTCAGATCATAAATGCATAAGACATGAAGTAAGGCACTCGTGTACGATAAACCTATTTCATTGAATTGAGACATCATCTATTTATAATATAATTTTATTTACAATTTTACTACTGGTTACGTATGATGAGTCTTTTTACCTTTTAAAATTCGAAATATCAATAACGTGGTAAGTAGGTACGCCATATATTTTAATAATGTACGTAGGTTGTTCAGGATTAATCAGAGAGCCTCACACTTTAATAAATAAATAATAATATGATTAAATATTTACAAATCGTTCAAAAACATTATTCTGTTTATCTACAGACATATTACCTACTATCTCATACTAAATTGTAATTTTCATATAAGGTGAAAAATAATATCTTTGCAGAAATCAATGTTATTAATCGAACTTTGAACTTATTGATATAAAAATTAAATATTTGAATTTGAAAATTCAAACATAATATTATATTATATAAAATAATAATAGGTACGTTACTTAAAAATTTGAATGATATTTTCGTCAAATTGATTCACATTATCTTCCAAAAATATTTAAATTCCCACTATTTAATATTTTAAAATAAATAATAAATCCTTAGTACCTACAAATTGTGTTCGTATTTAATGTTATAAAACATAATTTCATTTTATAATATTAGAATGACAATTTTTAAGTTTGATACATTTATAATATAGTCGTGCATATCATACCATGTACCCATCTTTATGATTTAATGAAATTATAAAATGTTATGAAATATATTACATCTATTTATTGGCAATTATTAATCATAACCCTTAAATAACCGAATTAAAAAACGCGGTCTCACTTAAACATTAAATAATAAATAGAGTTAAATTGTTTTATCATTATTAATCATATCAGGTATGGATACAATTTTTATAATTTACAACATTTACGAGTTTATTATATTTGAATGACATTGTATAATTATGATATTTAGCATGACCGTAGGTACCTACTAAAGCAATAATAGCTGATGATTCTATGATATTTTCAGAAATTTGTATTTTCATTATAACAAAGGCTTTGTGTATACTATGATAATAAATTGGTATGTGACCCATTCTTACAAAGTACAAACAATGAATTTGAAATTTGATCGATAACATATTTTAATGATGATGTCTAGTAATTATTAACTCACAGAACGGATAATAAATTAAGAGGCATCAGCGACTCTACATCAATTAGAAATATTATTACCATTCAAAACCACACGAACGTCCAATTAAAACAGTTTTGAACTCAACTCTGAATCGGTAGTCCCATAGTCCCATTTATCATTTAGTGATAATTAATAAATAACAAATCCTGCAGTGAAATGTTTTTTTTCTAATAACGTATTTGTATAACTATTATAATTATATGCAAATAAAAGTCATTAAAGTACCTAAGGGCCCTTTCACATGGACGCGTATCATACGCGACGTATCGTACGCGCGCGTTTTCATTTTACATTGATTAAGTTCATACGCGCCAAACCGGCGAGGGAAACGCGTCATCGTCGGAGTGGCGCGTATGATACGCGTCCATGTGAAACGGGCCTAAGACTAACTAATTGTTTACATTTTAAGTTCAATAAATATCATGTTTTATATTAATTTAAATTTATTTTTTGTTTAACTTCTTCACTTTTAGTGGGTTTAATTACGTTACACATCGTAAAATAGTTATCTTAAAGTTCCATAAAATAATAATTTAGGATTGCAATCGACTAATACAATATTATATTATATTATTATGAAGTTAATACTTCATTATTTTTTCTAGATACTCATCCCAATAAAAATGTTTTTTTAAGGAACTGTTATTTTAAGTTTTAACTGTTTGTCTTCATAAATTATGTATTTTGATCTTTTGAAACTTACTCTTGTTAGACGTTTAAAATAAATATTTTTCAAACATAAGTACGTAGTATGTATTTTACATTTACTACAAATATTTAATATACTATTATTCTTTAAAGTATAAAAAATACGAACAATATTTATATATAATTTAGTGAAAAGTTGAAACTATATACTTATTACTTATAATATATCTAATTACTATACTTATAAAACTTATTAACACCGTCATAAGCATATAAAATAATATATTATTGTATTAAGAATTTGTGAAGTAAGAACTGGAAGTAAGATTTGATTAAGTACTAAACAAAAATATGTTGATTTAGATTAAAAGTGAAACGAAAAAATAAATGTTAGGTATATCATAGTTAGGTTTAAATCACAAACAATAAATGTTAAAGATATTTATTCTAATATTCATTTTTGTAAAAAAAAACATGAGGAAATTAGAAAGTTATAACCATAAATTAATTTGTCACAATTATGTAGTTTACTTGTTTCATTATAATTTATAACATAAAGCAGGTAGGTTCGTGGAAGAGCACTCATAAAATAAAAGGAAAAAAGTAAGATAAGAAAATTAGGACCGAAAATATTTCATATTTTAACACGTGCGTAAGTATTATATCATTATATTCGTATTACTAATTACTGTACAATATTTTTTAGGAACTTGATGAAACATTTTATTATATTCGTTTGATTTGTATTTTAATATTATTATAAAATTATATTTATATTACAATAAATGAACATAACTATAAAATATTAAATATAGATACCATATAGCCATATAGGTATTATTCCAAACACTAACAACATAATTTTGGCGATACATAAAATAAATAAATAATTGAAAAAATATCAAAAACCAACGCTCAATAAGAAATCTAGCAATGTTTATTAATTATTGTTAAACTCTATTAATATTAAGTTTCGATGATTCTGGAGTACATTTTGTCTATATTATAATATCAAACTGAGCATATTGAGTATAATTTTTTTTGTTTCTATTTTCTAAGAAATATTGTTTGCATTGGTTTTAATACGTAACAAAGACAATAAGCATGTATCGACTATTGATATCAAATCCTAGTTATTCCCTTATAAATTATATCATACTAATGACTTAATTTAAATTTATTAACTTCTAAAAATACACTCCTTTAAGTACCAACATATCAAGCATAATATATATATAAAAGATATACTGTTTTATATTTTTATTGTCATTTTTAGATACCCGATACCTACCTTCATTTTACATAACATGAAAATTGAATACATATAAATAACGAGTGTTCGTAGGTGTATGTAATTAATTATATACAATTCATAATATGTTATAAATATTATGTATGAAATTAATCGTATAGTAAGAACATAAATGTTTTATTGTGTTGAACAAAAAAAGCTCTGATATTAGCTGTAATTTATATATGAACGAAAAATATATATTATATTATAATATGTACTTGTATATTTTTTAATCAATTTTTTTTTTAAGTAAATTATATCAAGTCGTAATTTTATAATATATTGTACCGTTATGTTCATGATTAAAATAAATGTTAATTCATAATATTGTAATAATTTTATTTCTGTGTTTTATTGTTTTCAACATTTTAGAAATAACCCACTGCGCTATACATAACACCATAATTTACCGCAGTCAGAGTTATTAAATTAAAACCTTCCACAACTTATTAATATAGAGGTACAAATAACAAGAATTCATGAATAGGTACAATTGATTTACACAGGTTAAAATTTAACTTTAGAACTCTACGTTTTAAATACCATGGAATTTTTTTAATTTTTTTTTCTGTGATCTGAGTTTATAGAGAGTTTTGCTCTCTTTCTACAAAAACAAAAAACTACAACATTTTGCTCTATAATAAAAATTTAGAAATCAATATTGTAGGGAGTAGTTTTTTTTTTATTTTTCACAAAATTACGAAGTTTTTAATCTCTGATTTCGTATCAAAACAATGACGCTGTAGTAAAAATATATCAAATTTAAATTTCTAAAACTCATTACTCAATTCCATTAATCATAACAGATAAGGCAGTATTAAAATATTATGAAGTTGATAGATGAACTGTCACTTTATGTTATATAAAAACTTTTAGACGTTTACAAGTGTTATAAACCAATGAGATAAAAAATTATTAAAAATAGTCGATTATTTTTTCAATTAATTGTATAATTTTATTTAAGTACATGCTTAACTCAAGACTCAAGATGAAATTGTATAACAATAATTTTAACAGTTTTAAATAATTAGTTGTTTGTTTTTAACTTATCGTATAACCTACCATAGATTAAATATAATATATAGTATATTTAATCTATGAACCTACGGTTTATAAATTACTAAACATAATTCGTTTACAACTGCAATTAAAAGTTTTAAATGTGCACATGTAAAATACAAAAACATGATTCCAAATTAAGTAAAATATATGAAGCCATTAGAGTTCCATTATACTTTTATAGACTAGTAATATTACAAGTAAATCATAAAACTAACTATATTCAGCACATTTGGTGAATAGACTGCGAAAAAATTTAATTGAAAAAAAAATTATTAATAAGACTCAAATCAACATAGTTTATAATAGGTACCTATTATAAATAGGTCTAATAGCTTACGACGTATAATGGATTGTAAGATTTGTAAATTGAAGTGACCCTGTAATTTAGTTAAGTGTTTACA
>NW_021777735.1:0-951 GCF_005508785.2 Acyrthosiphon pisum | reverse complement strand
AGGGAGGGCAAAACGCCCTCCCTGTTAGCATATACATTTCGACTTGATTCCATGTACTAGGAATGTGTCTTTATAACATAAGTATTTTGAAAAAATATTTTGGGGAATATTTTAATTAATTAATTTCATAAGTTTTTGCGAAAAAATATTTTAATTATTATTGCAATTAGATTTTTTAATTAATTAATTTCATAAGTTTTGTGAAAAAATATTTTGGGGTTTTCTTTTGCATTTAGATTTTTAATTAATTAATGACATGAGTTTTGAGAAAAAATATTTTAATTATTAATGACATAAGTTTTGAGAAAGAATATTTTGGAGGATTTTGCAAAAAAATATTTTAATTATTATTGCATTTCGATTTTGAAAATAATATTTTGGGGGATTTTGCAAAAAATATTTTAATTATTATTGCACTTCAATTTTCTGAACTTTTTTGTACATTGGGTTTTTTCTAAACTTTTATTGTTAAAAAAGGGCACTGCGCCAGGAATGGTACATATATACTACTTACATTTTTCAAATATCGTTTTCCAAGTTAATGAAAAAAAAAAAATCAAAATCATAATTACCCCATGCGACTTATACCAACATTTTGTACTCTTTTTGTACCTTTATGTACTAGCCAAAAATATTATTGTTCTACAATTGGTACTGTTTGGACGTCGAAATTGTGACTCAACAATTTAGTATCGCAAATGATTAAAAATCCTTTGTAATATTGTTGCCGCCGCAACATAACAATATAATATTATGTTTATATTTTAATTAATAGTATCACTGATCACGGAGAACAGCTGGTCACACACACTCACATATCATTATTTTGTATTGTTTTATTATTGTTATTATTATCGTTGAATGTGTCTTGTGAGTTATATAATATGTAGATTAAATGCTATCGTACGCCGCCGCGCCGTCTACGCGAATATTATTTAACACGGCCGCCGT
>NW_021777734.1:3492-4960 GCF_005508785.2 Acyrthosiphon pisum | reverse complement strand
ATTTAAGCATAATTTTAAGTGCTCTTTAACTTAAATTACACTCGGTTAGCCGTTGACTGTGTACGATTGCCTCGAGTGTAGGAACTTCTATGAGCAAAATATAGTTTGTAAGGTTATCATAAGTATTACATAATTACGTTAATATATTTAGAATACATAAGTATAATTTTAAGTGCTCCTTAACTTAAATTACACTCGGTTAGCCGTTGACTGTGTACGATTGCCTCGAGTGTAGGAATTTCTATGAGAAAAATATAGTTTATAAGGTTATCATAAGTATTACATAATTACGTTAATATATTTAGAATACATAAGTATAATTTTAAGTGCTCCTTAACTTAAATTACACTCGGTTAGCCGTTGACTGTGTACGATTGCCTCGAGTGTAGGAATTTCTATGAGCAAAATATAGTTTATAAGGTTATCATAAGTATTACATAATTACGCTAAAATATTTAGAATACATAAGTATAATTTTAAGTGCTCCTTAACTTAAATTACACTCGGTTAGCCGTTGACTGTGTACGATTGCCTCGAGTGTAGGAATTTCTATGAGCAAAATATAGTTTATAAGATTATTATAAGTATTACATAATTACGTTAATATATTTAGAATACATAAGTATAATTTTAAGTGCTCCTTAACTTAAATTACACTCGGTTAGCCGTTGACTGTGTACGATTGCCTCGAGTGTAGGAATTTCTATGAGCAAAATATAGTTTATAAGGTTATCATAAGTATTACATAATTACGCTAATATATTTAGAATACATAAGTATAATTTTAAGTGCTCCTTAACTTAAATTACACTCGGTGTTAGCCGTTGACTGTGTACGATTGCCTCGAGTGTAGGAATTTCTATGAGCAAAATATAGTTTATAAGATTATCATAAGTATTACATAATTACGTTAATATATTTAGAATACATAAGTATAATTTTAAGTGCTCCTTAACTTAAATTACACTCGGTTAGCCGTTGACTGTGTACGATTGCCTCGAGTGTAGGAATTTCTATGAGCAAAATATAGTTTATAAGGTTATCATAAGTATTACATAATTACGCTAATATATTTAGAATACATAAGTATAATTTTAAGTGCTCCTTAACTTAAATTACACTCGGTGTTAGCCGTTGACTGTGTACGATTGCCTCGAGTGTAGGAATTTCTATGAGCAAAATATAGTTTATAAGATTATCATAAGTATTACATAATTACGTTAATATATTTAGAATACATAAGTATAATTTTAAGTGCTCCTTAACTTAAATTACACTCGGTTAGCCGTTGACTGTGTACGATTGCCTCGAGTGTAGGAATTTCTATGAGCAAAATATAATTTATAAGATTATCATAAATAGTATATAATTACGTTAATTTATTTAGAATATATAAGTATAGTTTCAAGTGCTCCATAACTTAAATTACATTCGGTTAGCCGTCGACTGTGTACGATTGCCGTGAATG
>NW_021777734.1:0-1180 GCF_005508785.2 Acyrthosiphon pisum | reverse complement strand
TACAATAACTTATTGTCATAATGTCATATTTTAAGTAATTGGACCATTAGTGTCACATGCGCAATACTCGCGTGTAATCCCCTCGACCCCATTAAATACCTATTAAGTATGGAGTACGGACAATTTGTGACAAGTGACAACGGACACACAACAATACGATGATGTCTGATTAGACTGGTTTGCGATTAGGTATTAACAGATACGAGCGTCTAGAGAGTAGAGACCATACATAGACCTTATACTCATAGACGGAGCATGATCGTAGTTCCCGCGGCAAATACAGGGTGCGCTGCACATGTGTGGAATCTTCTTCTGCGCATGCGCGAAAACACAACCAGGTTTTACAATAGTAATATTTATCGTAATGTGGTATGCATCATCACAGCATATTTAAATATTATGTGGTAAGTGTTAATAACAATGTTTTTGGTCGCAAGGAATGGTATCACTGCTGGCACGTTAGGAATGACCGCACCACCAACCCGCATCCCACCTGGATGCTCCGTCTATGAGTATAAGGTCTATGAGACCATACTATTATCTATGTTATAACCTCAAATATTTTTCCAATTATTTCCCGTGTGATAAGTTTGCATAACATAATATCTATTATCTATGCTAGAGACTGATAGTGCCTACTATTTTATATTATGCTCTCTGCAATAATTGCAGCTGACATCGTGGTTCCGTGGTTATATGATATGGAAGTATACCTTATACTGGGTTAACGTTAATCACATAAAAATACGTTAGTTATTAAATAAACGGTTAAGGTTATAAGATAACTCATAATTCATAACAAACTGAATCCGTGAGTCCGTGACTCATGGTCGTAGCCCGTAGGTATTTTATTTTTTAATATACCTAATACCCTATTGGTTCTTCTATAAAGTATAATTATTGTCTTTATTATTATTTACCACATATTGTATTTTACGTATTTTATTTAATAATTTAATACTTTAATCAAACATATATGTACCTGAATTGATTTATGACACGTGGATTGGATGCTTGGCGATTACATTTGTACAATTTATGGGTAAGTACTAAGTTTCACTAGTTGGTAGTTGCAAAAATTAAAATAAATAATACAATATGTTATTAACTTAAGACATTTTGATTTCAGTTTAATCATTTATACATAATATATTATTTTTGTTCAAATGTATACCTAACC
>NW_021777733.1:0-943 GCF_005508785.2 Acyrthosiphon pisum | reverse complement strand
AAAAAAAAAACTGTGACAAACGATTTTTAATATTTGTCATCTGCCTTTGCAACAATATACTAAGAGCCTTATATTAAATTTCAAGTTTTTTCATCCAACAAATGCAGTTTTATTGATATTTTTATAAAAAAAACTAAAAAAAATGGAAAATGAAAATGTCTCTTAACAGTTCAAAATAAATCAAAATATTTTGAAAATTTTATCGTGTATAGTATATAGAAATTTAAACAACCATTGAAAATTTCATGTATCTACGGTTATTTGTTTTAAGGTTACACCAAAAACCAAAATCGATTTTCTCGAAAACAGATTTTGCGTAAAAATTTCCGTTTTTCCTTAATTTTTCTTTTGTTTTTCCCGGCGTTTTAAAAAACTACTGGGAAATTTAAATTTTGACCTCTGCAATGCACCAACGATATTCACTTTCTGATCGAACAAGATACTGAAGTTGAAAATCGTAGAATTATTTCGACTACTTATCGTGTACACAGACACAAAAAAAATTTAAAAAAAAAACACACACACCATTGTAAAATCAATACATTCATCGTTCCACTCAGAATCTAAAACCTGGAATATCTATTTTAATTATTTTGTTTTGATTGTATAATATTATTTGTGGTACTTGAAACTTCTAAAGTATACTATTATATATCTATGATAGATACCACGGTTTGTTGTTGATGTATAACGCGTTACCTAATGGATATTGTGATATGATTAATTTGGAATTTATCATTGATGCCTATTATAGGTCATTTTTTTTTAATACTATAGATAAGTATACCTATAACATGTATGTCTAATATCTAGACTGACAAACCATCTCCACTCAGAATCGTTTTTCTTATCCAGTGATATTATATCATTGAATTCAAATTTAATACTATCCATTTTACAGTGACCCACTTGTAACCTACTGTACAGCAGAGCGACTTACACT
>NW_021777732.1:0-816 GCF_005508785.2 Acyrthosiphon pisum | reverse complement strand
CCCCCCCCGTAAGATAGGCCTAGGTACGCCACTGACACAGGTATTCTATTTCTGTAACAAAATTAGAAATTGATTCTAAATCGTTCTGTTTTCTATTCTCTAATTTGTTTTTTAATATTATTGAGTATCCTATGGGTTGAAATTCATTTATGAACTCGTATTTAAGATTTTCCCATGACCAGTCTCCTTTTTTGTTTTCCAAATTTTGTAAAAATATATTGGCAGTATCTTTCAAAAATATTGATAAAAACTTAATTTTTTCATTTTCGTCCCAATTGTTGATCTGTGCTGCTTTTTCATATTGTCTGAAGAATGTTTTGATGTCGCCTTGTCCGGAAAAACTATCCGGTTTGATTATCATTTTTTCCATTTTGTATTTTGGATTTTTATTTTCTAATTTATTTAATTTTTCAGGTGTATTTTCTATTACAATTCTTGAGTTGCCAAAGAAGGTGGTATTTAAGTTTGATTCTGTTTTTATTGGATTTTCGATATCTTCGTATATGTGTTCTACTTTTTTTGATTCGTTAAGATCCAAGTTTATTAAATTATTATAACTATTACTAGTGGCTTGTACTAAATCGTTATGATATAAATTACTACCAGAGTTTAAAAATTTATCTGCTTGATTTATAAATTTGTTTGCGTTATTTTCTAAATTTTTGGATATATTTAGATGGTCGTTATTAATTGTTTTGAGTCTATTACTGGCGTTATTAGTTGTTTCTGGACTTGAATCACTTGAACTGCTCTGTGTAAGTAATTCTTTAATATCAATTCTGTCTTCAGTTGAATCTTTTTGAATATTTTAGTTTT
>NW_021777731.1:0-1247 GCF_005508785.2 Acyrthosiphon pisum | reverse complement strand
CTCTAGTCATATGCCTGTATAAAACAATTAAAACATTTTGTTTTTCATGTCTATGGACTCAAAACTTATTAGTTTCCAATTTTTAACTTAATTTTTCTGTGTTTATTAACTTGATCTATTTTAATATGATTAGAGCGCAGATTCGTATGGTTTTAAATTCTAATAAAAACAATCAGTGAAAATTGTATGTATATCTCAGTAATTTTTTTTAGGTAACACGATAAACTAGAACCGAATTTACGTAAAAATTCACGTTTTACTAAATTTTTTTTTTGTTTTTCTCGGTGCTTTTGTAGACTAGGTACCGTTCATTTCGACATTCCCTATGCACCTACACAGTGGCGTAGCGAACTTTAAATCATATGGGAGCAAACAAATTATATATGACCTACCCCACCCTACTCCAACTGATGTATACGATACTCATATGTTCAAATAGGGGGGTGGGGTAGCACCCAAAATAAAGTTCAAAGACTGACCGTGTATATGGGCTTTATGAGGTTACGACCCACCACCACCCCACAGAAACCAGAAGCAATTGCTTCTGAAAAACATGATTCGCTACGCCACTGCACCTACAAGATTCACTTTCCCACCGGAATAGATGAAAAACGGAGCATTGTTTCGAATACTTATCGTGTACACAGACACAAATAATTAAAATTTATTAAGCAAAACGTAAATTTGCTTATAGTATCAATATAGACCGATTCACTCTAATTTTTAAACTAATGATGTTAAATGTGATCTGCTGATCGTAAATTTGCTATATAAGACGGAGACAATAAAATGCCCGTGTTACGTCTTAAATCGTGGAGCTGCATCGTTCACGAAATTTCGAAAATTTAATGCCCGCGATAATATCTTATCACTATGTACAACGAAATAGTAATAATTGTTATCAAATAAATAACAACGTAATATTTATTATTTTTTCGTATGCCGACTTTAAATTTGAATCACTCGCGAATCGCGATTATTTGAAATTAGAACAAAAAAAAGTTGGGTAAGTGGATGTCGCTCTGCTGTACAGTAGGTTACAAGTGGGTCACTGTATAATAGATGGTATTAAATTTGAATTCAATGATATAATATCACTGTATAAGAAAAACGATTCTGAGCGGAGACGGTATATCAGTCTATGTATTAGACATATATATACTAATCTATGGTATTAAAAAAAATTGACCTATAATAGGTACCTATAATAAATTCCAAATTAAGCATATCATAATATCTATTAGGTA
>NW_021777730.1:0-1376 GCF_005508785.2 Acyrthosiphon pisum | reverse complement strand
TCTACCTTTATCAAAAAAAAATTTCTACAAGAAAATCAAATTAAATTTCACGAGCGTTGAAATTCATATTTTTACAACATCTGATATTCACTCGATTCTCATGTAACGATTTTCTTATTTTGTTGTAATTAAAAAACGAAAGACTGTAGATACTTGAAAATTTCACTGAATGTTTATATAAGCATTTTGCATACACCATACAATTTTGAAAATAATTTGACTCTTTTTGAGCTGTTTACGTAATTACGTACATTGTCAGTTTTCAATTTGTTTAGTTTTTTTTTCTATAAATATCAATACAATTTTATATGTTGGGTAAAAAAGCGTGAAAATTTAATGCAAGGCTCCTGATATAATGTTACAATAGTAGTTGAAAAATATTAAAATACATAGGCACAATTTTTTTTTATAAGCATTTAAAGTTCGAATTTCGACAAAAATTATCAAATTTAAAATTTAATAATTATTTTGTAGTTAAAAATTTATAAAATGTTCAACTTTTATAGCTAAGGATTGAAAATTTAAAACAAGGTTCCACGTAAATAGGTTATGGATAAATTACTTTATTCACCTTAATATCATCAAATATACTTGGTATTATCATATTTGGAAAATCATTAATATATTTTAATATTAAATTTTAATTGAATTGTATAATATCATAAACCAGTATTATTATTATTATTATTATTATTGTTATTATTATTATTATACCATTATTTTACACAAAAAATTAATATTATAATTAGTATTAAAGAGAATCTAGGATCTCAAAAAAAGTACGCGATAGGTATCTATTAAGGAGTTGAAAATATGAAAATTTAATATTATCTTATGTTATTTTTGGTTTGATTAGGAATTTATTGATCAAGATGATATATCATGTAGTAATCATGTAGCCGAAGAAAACATAGAAGATGATGTTATTTTAGCAGAATCAGCTTTACCGTCTCCAGGTTCAGCAGTTTTTAAATCCCCAGCGACCAAAGGAATGAAAAGAAAGAACGTAATTGAGGACTGCATGATGGATGCATACAAAATTATGAAAAATGTCGTTGAAAAACCACAAAAAGATGATTGTTCTTTATATGCAGAACTACTGGCTCGAAAACTTAGAACATTTGATGAGTCTACTCGGGAAATACTCATGCACGAGATCGACGAATTAATTTTCCGTACAAAATGTGAAACACGAAACCGTACTGTACAATCGCATTTACCGCCAGTGCAGATTGGGCATCAGTATCCACCGTCCTTTATAATAATAATTATGCCATACCTCCATATAATCATAACACTTCTTTGTCTACATTGCATTCAAATATGATACATTCTATAAATATGTCTCTGCAGTTTCTTCTTTTTCTCACATGCTT
>NW_021777729.1:0-997 GCF_005508785.2 Acyrthosiphon pisum | reverse complement strand
TACTCAAAACTATTTAAAATGGTATCAAAAGTCTCGTATTAATAGTCTCGTATTAATTGCTAGTACGCGTGGGCCCATTCCCGAAATTTGCTAGTCCACCAAAGCTCAGATAAGAGCTTTCAAAGTTCTGAAGTTGGCCCACCCACCTTCCTCAAATCAACCCCCACCCCCAACCAATAAACATTTTTACATTTTTTTTACATTTAACAGTCAATTGGCAACCATTTGCAAGACTATTCTCACAATTTGCAAGCCTTTAGTTGAATTTAAAAAAAAAAGGTGGGTAAGTGGATGTCGCTCTGCTGTACAGTAGGTTAGAAGTGGGTCACTGTATAACGGACAGTATTAAATTTGAATTCAATGATATAATATCACTGTATAAGAAAAACGATTCTGAGCGGAGACGGTATATCAGTCTATGTATTAGACATATATATACTTATCTATGGTATTAAAAAAAAATTGACCTATAATAGGTACCTATAATAAATTCCAAATTAATCATATCATAATATCTATTAGGTACTTATATGTTATAACGCGTTATACATCAACAAAAAACCGTGGTAAAATCATAGATATATAATAGTATACTTTAGAAGTTTAAAGTACCCACGAATAATATTATACAATCACAACAAAATAACTAAAAGAGTTATCCTAGGTTTTTAATATGTAATTTCGTCCAAATTTGTACTTAAAATGACTATAAAAATAAATTTTTTAAATGTATATTTTAGATTTTTTGGTAACAGAATTAATTACTTACGTGGAATCTTGTTTTAAATTTTTAATTCTTAGATACAAAAATTGAACATTTTATAAATTTTTAAGTACAAAATAATTTTTCAAATTAAAATTTGATAAATTTTGTCAAAATTTGATCTTTAAATGCTTATAAAAAAAAATTGTGCCTATGTATTTTTAATATTTTTCAACTGATATTGTAACAATATATCAGGAGCTTTGTATTAAATTTATACACTTTTTGGCCCAA
>NW_021777728.1:0-842 GCF_005508785.2 Acyrthosiphon pisum | reverse complement strand
TTAAAATTAGAACAGTTTAAACTTTAAAGATAATATGTAGTACATTCATCACTAGACTATCTTTCTTTGATGCAAACCTTTTCCTTGTTCGAATTTTGTCTTTTGTAGCATTTATTAATAACAATGAAATAATACTTAAATTGTCTTATAAACAAAGTAAATATTTACCTATAATAAAAAAGGACAATACATTCACTATTAAGTATTTTCACATTTGAAATTTTTTTTTTTTGTGTAATTAAGCACAGATTTATGATCATTGAAAATGATAAAAATTAAAAACATACAACAGAAAACAATTATGCTCCAGTTATAATAATTATTAAGTATAATTATTGTTTAACACCAAAGCCTCAATTATGAATTAATATTCAATTTTTTTAATTTTTATTCAATCACCTTCTTTATTAAATTATATATATCTTTAACATGATTTTTTAAATAGTTCATTACATCTTATAATCATTATAGCCTCCAAAAGTTCTTCATCTAAACTCTAAAGATGCATGCAAATCAAAAGCCCAATTTAAAGCCCGTGCTATTTTAAGTTTTTCCTGGTATTGTATGTGTATAAACAATTGGCTCTCAGTAATTATATGATTTTCTTAGTATTTATTGTTGGATTATTCATTATACTATTTAGAATTTTATACTGTTCAATAAAATATGAATAGACATATAGGTACGGGCCGTCGCGGTCGTCCGTCAAATAATCTAATGTTGTTGTCAAATGTCAAATGTAATGTGGTGCCCAATAAATAACTATGATATAATAATTAATGATAATAACAAATACTATATTATTATTGAGTTATAACTTATAAGACAATAAGGGACAACTA
>NW_021777727.1:0-800 GCF_005508785.2 Acyrthosiphon pisum | reverse complement strand
TAATATATTTGAGCGACTGATTATAATAGCTATGCCTAACCATATTATACCCGTCTACAATGTCAACACGGGTCTTTGGGATTTTCAATTGGGTACAATCGGTATTTTACGTAATTGAAGCCATATGAACACCGGGAATCCTGGATTATTGTTGTGTTTATCGGTCGATAATCAGTAAGGAAAATGTATTTATAACAACAATGCCAGTGTTTACATGGTAAATGGAGTACGTATTCGTCAAACTTCCCCAAGAAGCGTAATCTATAAATAAACAGACGATAGTGTCGTGTATTACAATGTTTGGTTTATACGTCGTGGATATTGTCACACTGTTGAATTGTTCTTCGATCCCCCATCATATAATTCATAATTTTGGCCTGCGTTGTTGTTTATTTATTGTCCTGTTCTGTAAAATATAATTTTACCAACTGAATCGTATTATTCATACAACATTGGTATTAAATAGCACACTATAGTGTACAATATTATTAACAATAATTATTTGTTCGCATCGCCAGAGTGTATGAGTATTTTTTGGTGGCTCTGAAAATATTATTTCTATGTTTTGACTCTCAGTATTTCAATTATAATCATGGAAAAACGTTTAAAGTACAATACCTACATGGATAATTTTAAACAATATTATTTATATTCGGAACGTTATTCCGCGTGTTTTCTTGAAGAAATTGTGAATTGTCGTGATACTGTCGCCACCGAACAACTCTAGAACAGAACCTATTTATCTCCTTGTTAGTTTCTTTACTTTAAGGTTATATTAGCGACATATGACACATATATGG
>NW_021777726.1:0-727 GCF_005508785.2 Acyrthosiphon pisum | reverse complement strand
TACTGACTAAAAATGTGTATACATATATATATTTAATAATTATTTAGGCATTATAAATAATAAATTTATATCTACGTAAATTGTTAACATTTCTTAAATTAAATTGTATACACTACACAATGAACATAATAATACAATTTTTTTTGAAAATATGGAGTCATAATATAGTCTATTCCATGAAGGTACTTGAATAATCGGTTTGATCAGTTATTGTTTAATTCTCGTTTATTTTTTTACTATAGCAAGTATAATAATTAATTTTACGTTACAAATCGTCAGTCAGTAATGTTTGTTACGTGGTGAAAATACACCCGAAAATATACTCGTAGAAAATTATTGTCGATTAGACGTACTTCAATATTTTCATATTATTTCTTTTATTATAAATTCATATTTTTATCATTGACCGATCGTTCACAAGGTTCTTACGTTTATGATAAGAAAATCATGGAGAGGTAATTATTAATTAGAATATTTTTTTCTAATAGAAAATTTCTATACCTAGATAGAGGGTAAGTCGAATATTTTAATTATTATTTAAAATATAATACCATATTAATTATTTTTACTATACACATTAGTACATCCCCAATCAATTTATTTATTATTAACCCTCGTTAGTCACATCCCTGTATAAAAAACTGGGCATTTATAATTTTTCAAATTATTCATTGTAAGTGATTTACATTATATCGTGTACTTTAATACCTCCAATGTCCAAGTCAAG
>NW_021777725.1:0-1168 GCF_005508785.2 Acyrthosiphon pisum | reverse complement strand
AATCGTTTAAAAGTAAATTATCCTCAACAATAGGAATAAATACATTTTGTAAATTTTGTTCTTCTTCTATAGGAATATTGGCTTGTGGAACTACATGCATTGCCCAGTTTCTTTGGCGACGTTCATAACCTGCCATCGAATACGAACATCTATTGAGAAACTCTGTAATTGTTATTAAGCCAGCATCATACTCAGAAGTAGCATTTCTGATTTGAGAAGTGTTTGCCAAAAATTTAGATTTCAAACTTCTGGTAGGTCTAAGACCATTATTCAGCTGACCAATCATGGTATGATATGTTTTACTAAGTTCACAAATATTTTCTGAAACAACCATATTTTTAATTTAGTCTCAGATATTAAAATAATATATTGTTCTTTTTTTTTTTAATGAATTCACAGTAAATAGTCAACAATTTAAATTTTAAATGTATAATATAAAGTGTAAATATACACACAAATAGTATCAATTATTTTTTGTAGTCCATAGGTATATCAAAGGAAAATTATATTAGTTTATCAATTCAAATAATGAATTAAACAGATTATTGAAAATAAAATTATGAAAAAGTAATTAATAGAGTTAATAAAGTTAAAGGGTTCTTTAACCGGTTAAACTTTCTAACCCTTTAACCGGTTTTTAACACGAAAAACGAAACCCGCAAAAAATTGTACCCGGTTTTTAACACGAAACCCGAAACCCGAAATATTTTAACCCGTTTTGACTCCCTAAATTAAAGTATACAAATACTTGGATGTATACGACAAAAGGCGAAACATTAACAATCACATGTCGAGATAAAACTGAACCATATATACAGAAAATAAAAAATCAAGGATTAATTTCAATAAATCCGGAATGTAGGGCATATGGGAATGATATAATATTAAGTCCTACACAAGATATAAAATCTAAATATTACGTAAATTTCATACCTGAGATAGGATCGGGAAATATAATATATACGATACCTAATAAGATCAAAGATGTAAAGCTACCTAGGTAATAATTAAGCAGGGATGCGCATAAATTAGAATGATATAAATATGTGTTGCATAAAATGAAATATATTAGATTAACGAATTTATATTATATTGGAATATTAACACTAGGATAAGATTATTATTGTAAAACTAAAAAGAAACATTGGTTAAAATACTAACATAGTTA
>NW_021777724.1:0-908 GCF_005508785.2 Acyrthosiphon pisum | reverse complement strand
AATTCTCCAATACAAATAATGTAGCAAATACCAAATTATATTGTACGGTACAAAGTAAAAAACAAATATAAATACAGTCACAGTATAGGATTGTGAATACAATCTCAACTATAATAATATTATATTAACAGATATTTAGATTAGATTATCACAAAAAGTAATTATTACATAAATTGCAAATTGTGTTTAAAAGTGAAAACATATTATATTATATTATATTTAATTATGATAATAACAATTGGTGGTTACAAAATGCAAAACAAAATGTAAAAAGTTACAGAATATATGTATTTTCAATTAATCAATACAATCAAAGGATACGATTGTAAATACAATGTCAACTATAATAATGATACAAATAGATACATAGATTATAATATTATTAAAATAGCAAACCCATTTTATGATATTAATTATTATGATAATAATTGGCAGTTAAATACTAACAAAACATATAAAAAGGTTAAATAATTTAAACTAACGTTACAAAGTTACATAATATTATTTAAACGCTTTTTTACATATTTCCATTACATTGGCCATGTATTTCGAAGTAGGTACAAATAAAAATATAGTGTATATTGTAAATAATATATTGTAAATATTAATTTTAAAATCCTAACAAACCGTTTGACATTAGTTACGAATACACCTTTGAGTATTCGCATCCAGAGAGACCACGTGGAGGATGTCAAACTTTCTCTCCGCGTCACCTAGACTTGAACTTCTAACGTGACGCTAGACTTGATCATTGAGTGTCACCTAGACTTGATCATCGAGCGTCACCAAGACTTGATAATCTAGCGTCAGCTAGACTTGATCATTGAGCGTCACTTAGACTTGAACATCTAGCATGACGCTAGACTTGATCATTGAGCGTCACCTAGACTTGATCACCGAGCGTCACC
>NW_021777723.1:0-1238 GCF_005508785.2 Acyrthosiphon pisum | reverse complement strand
CATCATTTACATGTTACAATTATTATGTTTACAACGTTATGGTTTCATACATCAAAATGTGTTTTACAATTACAATGATATTGGTTTACAATTAATTGATTTTTCATTACATTGATTTTTGTTTTACAATTTTCCATTACAATAATACAAATAAT
This sequence comes from Acyrthosiphon pisum, assembly GCF_005508785.2. Taxonomy (NCBI): domain Eukaryota; kingdom Metazoa; phylum Arthropoda; class Insecta; order Hemiptera; family Aphididae; genus Acyrthosiphon; species Acyrthosiphon pisum. Next base: position 1,083 of record NW_021777723.1, on the reverse strand, counting down.
TGATTTTTCATTACAATAATACAAATAATTGCTTTTTCATTACAATTTTAGTTACAATAATGTTCGTTTTACAAATTTTGTTATATAAATATGGCTTTACACTTTGTGTTTGACAGATAATATTGTTTACATTTGTTAACATAATTTGGTTGTGCACAATATATATTGTTTAAAGCATTGATACAATTTGACAATAATACATCTATATATATTTTTTGTTAGTCGTTACATTAACACATATTATTAATTAATTCAATAAAAGCTTATTTTAATACATATACAAATATCTATTATTAATTATTTATTTATTATTATAAATTTTTTTTTTTTTGTGTTAGTTCTATGTTGTTTAAATTAATTCTTAATACAATAATAAATGGAGTAAAATCTCTCTTTTTTTTTTTTTGTTAATAACATGATAATGTTCTTATAATTATTGTTAATAGGTATACACTCATTTCACTCATAATATAGTGTGATTAATTATATAAAATATAGTTAGTTAGTACTTTATTATAATATATTGTTGACTTAAGGTCAATTCCTTATGCTATCTTATTAATATATTTTTTTTTTGTTAATTTAAAAGTATTATATCGATAGTTATGAAAACCCTATGTTATTTAATTAATTTTATTCCCCTTTTCTTTTTTTTTTTTTTTTTTTTTTTTACATAATATATACTATTATCCGAATCCTATGCTATTAGTGATATCGTATTTTAATTGTTTTGATTTCAAACACACTATATTTTACGCGGTGATTTTTTTTTATTCAATTAAACGTAGACTATACGGGAGGACAACTCGTATAAAAATAAAGTTGTCACGCCATATAGCCTAATTTAAACGATTTAGTTTATTTCCTATATTGTGATTTTAGTTCCATCTGAACTACCAGACACACACTTCGTAACTTTTTCAAGCATCCAAAGTTAACAAAGGTGTCTCTCATATTTCAGCCGGCCTCGAATTTTGCCTGTAATTTTCGTCCACTTGAAATACAAAAATACAATCTACCACTGAACTGCATACGTCACGAGCTGTAGCCTGTATTTTTGTAATCAAACTGACTATATAATTT
>NW_021777722.1:0-1143 GCF_005508785.2 Acyrthosiphon pisum | reverse complement strand
TCTTTTAGTTAATACATTAATGGATGTGTATTTAAAACTTTAGAAATAGTGAAAACTTCTGTTGTCCAATTTGGTGTATAACTTTTACTAAAATTATGTTTATACTTTGATATTCTTACTTTATCATTAATTTTAAATTTTGATTTTTTAGATGTATTAATTTGTATTATTTTTTTTTTTTTTTTCTTATTATAATCGGTTTGGTCCGAGCTTCGAGTGGTGTACATTTCATTGTTGAATGTAGCAATCTGACATTATTTTTATTTTTATTTTTTTCATTATATATGTAAGTTATTTAAAATTATAAAATAGCATAGGTAATCTGATCAAATGACCACTATGTTCAATTTAATATGGAAAACCTAAAACAAAATGAGTGCATTACATTTATTTTATTTATACCTAATTAGAAATACATAAATCGATGATCACTTTACACACTCATACAACCTTATTAGATTGTATATAAACAGTCAGCATACATTGATTATAGATTATAAATCTCAACATTATCTATTAGACTTGATGCATCGTCGCTTCACACCGTTACTTAACCGCTACAAGACTATATAACAAGTAATATATTTTGATTTGGTATAAGTTTTTAAAAATCTAGTATATTAAAAATCTTAACTTACAAATTTTTATTAAAGGTAAATACAATGTCTTCATACACCATTGTAACTGATGAAGGCTCATCAAACGAAGATGTAAGTATTCTCATTTTATTGTTTGTGTGTATATATCATAATAGATATAAAACATAATTTTATATTTATAAAATTGATATTTTATTAAATAATAGCAGGAAAGTTCATATTCAGTAAAACCAGTTACACCAAAAACGAGTAAAAGAAAAAATGATGATGAGTCAAAAGCTAGTAGTAGTAAAAAGACCAAGAACCACACACACACACACACACACACACACACACACACACACACACACACACACACACATACACACACACATTTTTAATACCAATTGAAATGTTACTTTATTTTATATATCAGCAATCGGAATCATACAAGGATACTTTTATGGATTTGATTTCAAAAGGAAAATTTGAAAACGATGTATCGAACACATTAACCATGAAGGGAAGGAAATAGTTCATACACTTTTGAATGTCTTGTTGCGCG
>NW_021777721.1:0-778 GCF_005508785.2 Acyrthosiphon pisum | reverse complement strand
AAGGACAGTATTAAATTTGAATTCAATGATATAATATCACTGTATAAGAAAAACGATTCTGAGCGGAGACGGTATATCAGTCTATGTATTAGACATATATATACTTATCTATGGTATTAAAAAAAAAATTGACCTATAATAGGTACCTATAATAAATTCCAAATTAATCATATCATAATATCTATTAGGTACTTATAAGTTATAACGCGTTATACATCAACAAAAAACCGTGGTAAAATCATAGATATATAATAGTATACTTTAGAAGTTTCAAGTACCCACGAATAATATTATACAATCACAACAAAATAACTAAAAGAGTTATCCTAGGTTTTTAATATGTAATTTCGTCCAAATTTGTACTTAAAATGACTATAAAAATAAACTGTTTAAATGTATATTTTAGATTTTTTGGTAACAGAATTAATTACTTACGTGGAATCTTGTTTTAAATTTTTAATTCTTAGATACAAAAATTGAACATTTTATAAATTTTTAAGTACAAAATAATTTTTCAAATTAAAATTTAATAAATTTTGTCAAAATTTGATCTTTAAATGCTTATAAAAAAAAATTGTGCCTATGTATTTTTAATATTTTTCAACTGATATTGTAACAATATATCAGGAGCTTTGTATTAAATTTATACACTTTTTGGCCCAACAGATAAAACTTTATTGATATTTATAGAAAAAAAAACTAAAAAAATTTAAAACTGAAAATGTCCGTAAACAGCTCAAAAAGAGTCAAAATATTTTCAAAATTGTATGGTGTATAG
>NW_021777720.1:0-935 GCF_005508785.2 Acyrthosiphon pisum | reverse complement strand
TAGGATAATCTACCTTTATCAAAAAAAAAATGTCTATAAGAAACTCAAATTAAATTTTTATGAGCGTTTCAAATTCATATTTTTACAACATTCGATATTCACTCGATTTCTTACGTAACGATTTTCTTATTTTGTTGTAATTAAAAAACAAGAGACTGTAGAAACTTGAAAATTTCACTGAATGTTTATATTAGCATTTTCTATATACGATAAAATTTTGAAAATAATTTGACTCTTTTTGAGCTGCTTACGGACATTGTAAGTTTTCAATATTTTTAGTTTTTTTTTTTATATAAATATTAATAAAGTTTTATCTGTTGGGCCAAAAAGAGTAAAAAATTAATACAAGGCTCCTGATACATTGTTACAATAGCAGTTGAAAAATATTAAAAATACATAGGCACAATTATTTTTTATAAGCATTTGAAGTTGAAATTTTGACAAAATTTATTAAATTTAAAATTGAATAATTATTTTGTAGTTAAAGATTTATAAAATGTTCAACTTTTATATCTAAGGATTGAAAATTTAAAACAAGATTTCACGTAAATATTTAATTCCGTTACCAAAAATTTTAAGAAATACATAAGCACAGTTTATTTTTATAGTCATTTTAATTTCCAACTTAAACGAAATTACATATTAAAAAACCTGGAATAACTATTTTAGTTATTTTGTTGTGATTGTAAAATATTATTTGTGGGTACTTGAAACTTCTAAAGTATACTATTATATATCTATGATAGTACCACGGTTTATTGTTGATATATATAACGCGTTACCTAATGGATATTTTGATATGATTAATTTGGAATTTATTATTGATACCTATTATTGATAATTTTTTTTTTAATACTATAGATAAGTATACCTATAATAGGTATGTCTAATACCCAGACTGACAAACCGTCTCCGCTCGGAATCGTTTTTCTTAT
>NW_021777719.1:0-1519 GCF_005508785.2 Acyrthosiphon pisum | reverse complement strand
TCTAAATTATTTATTTCTATGTTTCAATTATTTCGTATCAGTATTATTTACGTCAATTTCGTTTTCGATTATTTCAATTATCCTATCTACCGTTTCTCTAGCTATTGTTTCAAATTCGTCATTAACATTATTTTCTGAACTATTGTTCATTAATATTTGTTTATTTATTTATTTAATATTTTACTCTAATATATTTAACGTTTAATTTTATTATTATAATCTCATTTAAGATAATCTCAATTAAAATTTTTATATATATTTATTTTATTCAATTTGTTATTCAATACTTTTAAATTCTACTAGGGGCTTCTACTTGGGCTAGGCGTTTTAAATATGGGCTAAGGACTTTAAACATGGGCTAGGGACTTTAAACATGGGCTAGGGACTTTAAACATGGGCTAGGGACTTTAAACATGGGCTTCAAAATCTACACGTGTTTTATACAATGGAGTAGCTAATTCCAAGGGAGTTGTACTTAAATAAGATGAACTCAATAATATGCCCTCAATAATCAACAATAAATATAATCTCAACAATAATCTCAATAATTCACAATAACTCTTAATATAATATGCCCTTTTAATAATTCATAACTTCAATAATAATCTCAATAAATGCCCTTTTATAACTCACAAAATAATCTTCAATAATAATCAACAAATGCCCTTTAATAATTCACAAAATAATCTTCAATAATAATCAATAAATGCCCTTTAATAATTCACAAAATAATCTTCAAGAATAATCAATAAATGCCCTTTAATAATTCACAAAATAATCTTCAAGAATAATCAATAAATGCCCTTTAATAATTCACAAAATAATCTTCAATAATAATCAATAAATGCCCTTTAATAACTTCAATAATAATTTCAATAAATTGCCCTTCAATAATAATTTCAATAAATGCCCTCTATAATAATTTCGATAATAATTTAATAATACGCCCTTCTATATTTTAATTATTTTCCCTAAATACGATGGACCAATAGACCAAAGGAGACGGTTATATAAAATATGCTTACAAAATTGCTGTATTCATCTCGTTGCTTGATCTCTCTCGTCGTAGTTGAATTGTAACAAAAGTTCGGTCCTCCCAGAGTCGTTGAATTGAAGCGTGCACTCCTCAGTTCACCGGTGATCCACGAAAGTGAAGTTGCCTCTGTTGATTGAAGTTGATCCAAAATATTTCGAAAAATATTGTTGAATGTTCCTTGTATCCTGGAAGACACCCTGTCCACAGCGCCAAATTTCTGTTACGTCCCAACTGACGTCGATACATACACCAACGCAGAGATGAACACTTGATGTATTATGTTATATTTGAGTGTTTATTAACAAGTACAAAATTACAATATTATAAATATATGACAGTGAGTGGTGTTACGACCTGCCTCTAAGTGTCTTATGTGTATTGCAAATATATGACAGTGAGTGGTGTTACAACCTGCCTCTGAGTGTCTTATGTGTCCCTAACCGTCTGACGAGCTCTTGTCATGGGCTCGTATATATATGATCG
>NW_021777718.1:0-790 GCF_005508785.2 Acyrthosiphon pisum | reverse complement strand
TTACAAACAAAATTTTAAAATCATTATTTACAAATGTAAAATAAAAATAATGCATTAATATAAAAGTATTTATTTGTGTATCGAGTGTATAGAGTCAGGATTTATATGTTTTTACATATCTTTTTTGACGTTCTGAGTACCCATATTATGCAGTCTTATGAAAGAGACAGTAGGTTAGGAGGTACTGAGTAGTACAACTGTGCCAGTTCACAGGGGCGGATCCGGAGACATGATTAGAGGGTGACCTGCAAGTCATAATTTTTAGAAAATGTCGATGATTTTTTTTTTTTGTAATTTTGTTTTTAGCAGTATAAAATTGTTTAGAAATACAGCTCTGGGGAGGTGGGGCTAGGGCTCACCTGACAGTTTAACGGATAATAGTCCATAAGGTTTGGTATGTGTGGACAAATTCCCTACTATAACCCAAGTTGAGAATAAGTTTGTGCAGTCAAAAAAAAATCAATAAAAAAAACCCTGCAGTTATACGTATGCACGTAACGGGGTCCGCAATCCACCGCAGGTCTACCTGATATTATAGGATTCGCCCATCGTCTGCGATCCGACGCAGTCGGATTGCCTACCTGTGTGATTTGATGACTGATAGCTAGACAATCAAATACAGCTATCAACTCTACACTTTTTAACAACCAAAAGCAGAGGACAAACGTAAGACATTTTCAGTCCATCAATTTAGATCGTGAGTGACGAATAGTGACTCTTGAATTTTAAACATTTCCACCAAGCTTTATCTCTAATCCTTATCACAAATTACTTACACCAAAATTCGGTA
>NW_021777717.1:0-3439 GCF_005508785.2 Acyrthosiphon pisum | reverse complement strand
TGAGTTGCGTGTTTTTTTCCTTCTTTAAACATAAATATATATATATATATATATATATACACACCTTGTTCGTCGCATTAGTCCCGCTCGAACGGCCTCCTATTTCCTTTTAAATTACATTACAGTCTCGCGTTTGTGCTCGACGACTACGTCGATGGCAAATTATCCACGAGTTCATTTCATTTTAGAATTTCTAAGTCGTCCACCACCACGTCCTCGCCACCATGCCCGTGCATATACTGCAGACTACCAGGAGTGCGTTATTTCTTTAGCCTTGTTTCCGACGGTGAAAAATCACATTCGTCCCGACTCCCGCAGCACTCAATAATTCCGTCGTATTAAAATCACTATTGACATGAAGTGCAGTATATTATGACAATAAATGTTTGCAGGGCTATTCGATGACATATACCTATAACTACCATTTTCACGGTAGCGCATTGTACGGTCGATCTTCGGGAAAACGCCGATGGTGTCTTTTCTTGTCTCTGGTACAGTGGCACCCGCACCCTCACATACACATAATTAGAGACTTCGTACTGTGATCCGTTTTTCATTTAAAAACATTTAACAATTTAATATGATATTCATATAATAGGTACCTATTCCCTCATCGTTACGTGATAGGAGACTGCACATAGCATCTAACTTTGAAATCCACCGCTGTAGCGCGTAGGCTCAAAAGATGTATTATAATATTATAATCGTTATATTATATTGAGTAACAATGTCAAAACCATCTCACAGCGATGCGCACACTATATACTCAGACAGTATAATTGCATATTATGTGTATACACCATGATGCATATGTATAGATATATAAGGACGGGTGTATCGGGTCTATGGGTGCGGAGCACGTATTATTTTATTATTTTACCTTCGGTAAGGTGGGAAGAAGAAGAAGAAGAAGAAGAAGAAGAAGAAGAAGAAGAAGTAGATGAAGAAGAAGGAGCTTTGTGCGTGTCGACGAGGATATAATAATATCGTACGTATGTTTAGTGATTGATGCGTGTCCGGCGGCGGCATGTCGCGCGACGGGTATATGTGTGTTATTGTGACTATCGGGTCTCCTCCGGGCCCCTTCTTCAGTAATTAACCGTCGCCACTGATAAGCAGCACGTATCGTAGTGGCGTGCCAAACCGACGGGCGTACACACACATATAATATACCAATATATATATATTATATAGGTACCATTATATTATATACGCCTAATACGGGGTATAATAATATATAAACCGGGGTAGTGGCGTGCGTGCAGCGTCGTTACTAATTTTTTTTTCTCGCGGTTACGCTACTTTGTACGTACGATGACTTGCAGCACGCGCTCGCCGTTGCCGAAGAGATAACAAGACCGGCTCTGATTAATGAACGTTAAATGCGCTTTTAATACGCGAGCTCCGATGCTGTTTATATCGTATAATATACGTGTGTGTGTGTGTGTGTGTGTGTGTGTGTGTATAGACCTCAACCCTCTCCCCTCTCCGCGCCCGAGTTATTATTCTCCTAGGCGGTCGTCTTTTTTCCAGTTCACCGGATCACCGTTGTACATGTAGAGCGGAAAAAAACAGAAAAAATACTGAATCAGAAAAAATAACTCCTCATCGCCATTATATATGTATATATAATGTATTATGTTATATACACAAACTATGTACCTATCTACTGCCATCATAAAAATATATTAATATATTATGATTGTTCGTAGTTCGTATATAATTTTATGTATTACGCCACGCGCACGGTAAATTAAGCAAATTAAATTCTTGCAAACAGATTATAACGTAACATTGTATTATAATATTATAATATTATATTCGTGCCTCGGGTTTTTGTTTCACGCTTAACACGTATCGCCGGGTTAGGGCGTGGAAGAGGGATGATGTCTAACCTTATAATAATTTTTACGACGACGACGACACGTGCAAACCGTACAATATGCATAAAAACTCGATAATTATATGAAAAAAAATTCGTTGTAGTGCCAACACAATTTTAGTCGAATACTATAAAATTCGTCACGTTGATTTTATTTGTGCTCTGTTGACGGTGAAACGATTTTAATTTTACCTTTAGTACAAAAGAAAACAAAAATAACATAATATAATATAATATTAACGAGTTTTGTTTTTTATGTTTCTCTCTCGTAGCGAAACTTGCTGTCGAACAAATGAATCAGCATATACCTACCTATATAATATATACAATTAAATAGTCGATGCTCGGATTACCAATATTAGAAAATATTTTTATACGGATATTATTATTTTCATTTTTATATTAGATATATTAAGTGTATACTATATAGTATATAGCGGGATTTTTCTTCTAAAATTCCATAAAATACTCGAAATTTGTGCGTTTTAGTCGATCCGAAGCAGTTGCGTGGGTTTACCTTGGGGACTTTGATTGACATTTCAGTTTCCGCTCCAATTCATATCGCCGTCACTACCAACGAATATAATACGACTGATATAATATGCTGTACGCGTGACGTCCGCCGTGTTTTTGACACAATTTTTTAACCCACATCGATTGACGCCCATAATATGATATAATAATATATAATACATTTATGCTGCAGAAAGGACGTGCGCGATTTCGGTGGTTATAAATTCGTATTATTTTGTTGGATTTACAATATTATACTCGTGCAGTGTACAGGGGGCACGTGTGGTGTATATTGTGGGCATTGTGGGGAAAGAATAAAAACATTGGCTGTTGATGGCGCGGCGGCGTGTTCGTAAGCATAACTAGTTTTCTTTTATTGGCTTAACGGCAACGTTTTGCAATTTAAATATTCATCTACCCACATTCCTAGTCATTCGTGTCTAAGCACTACATAAAAGCTTATATTATGACATTCGATGTTATGTAAGTTTCTTGTACGCGTGTTTAATAATATTGATAAATACGCGACCGATTTATGGACAACGAAACATGACTTTGTCGCATACTCCGATAAAATAATAAGTGCCAACCGCGTTATGTTATACCTACAGTGTGTTCACGCTAAGAGGTACCACTAAATATTTCGGTTCTATGACCTTGTATTGAAATGCGGTTTTCACTGAATGACAAATAATACTTAAATACACATTTTTAGATAAATTTCAGATTTTTAACACTTTCGATACGCGCATGCGCGATACAACTTACTTTTTTTTAAATGGTAACACCAACTTTTTTTTACATATTCGGATAGAGTATTATTTTTTAAACAATTTATGAATAAAAAATTGTTTTCTAATTACAAAATTTACATATGCAATTTAACGATGAAATTTAATATTTTTTTGACGAAATCTAAACTAAATTCAACTTATTCTGTCTTATTGATATCCAATATTGTTAAATGCCTGTTTGCATACATGTCTGCAGATAAAATAGTAAAAATAACTTTGACAACATTTGCCAGTAATTAAGATAGTAATA
>NW_021777716.1:0-694 GCF_005508785.2 Acyrthosiphon pisum | reverse complement strand
TAAAATGTATAAAAGTTTGAAAATATCAATCAAATAATGTATATATTTTGTTCTAACAGTTGTAAGTCAGGTGCATGTTAATTAATTCTTTTGAAATTCTGGTTTAAGCGTCAGAATATTGTAACGATAAATTATTGATAAAAAAAAACCAATCATTTTTTAGTTTAAAAAATGGTACTTTTGGCACTCTAAATTCGTGTTTCATCCCACTGTGGGGCGCTTATAGGCACTTTCGTTATTTTATAACAGACAAGGTAATATTAATGAAATTATTTTACCAAAATGATAATTAATTTAATGAAACCGTACTAGTTATAGAGATTGAGTATTGGGTGAACCATTCCACAATTGTGCCAACAAGATAATTTTATATTATTATTAACAGGGGCGGATTGGCGAATTTTTTCGGCCCGGGAAATATGGATCAAACCGGCCCTGCACCGCAAATATACACCCCCCCCCCCCTAAAAAAAAAGGTCATAATTTTACTCAAATTTCAAAATTTGTTTAGTTTCACCACTAAATTAGTAAATTATATAATAGGTACCTATAATTTATTAAATGCTATAACAGTTTTGGGTTAGTCTGCAGATAAGATTAACCTGTTCAGACTGTTCTAACTTGAACTTGAAGTTTAATCTTATTATATTTTATATTCTGAGCGGATCGATGAATTTATTGAATTTACAAATGT
>NW_021777715.1:0-1095 GCF_005508785.2 Acyrthosiphon pisum | reverse complement strand
TTCTATAAGTATGCTGAAAACCAGTTAATTAATTTAATTTCAAAACGTTTGACATTAGTTACTAATTCACTTTGCAGTGAATAAGCATCCAGAGAGAAGCCACGGGGAGGTTGTCAAACTTTCTCTCCACAAGGACCACACAGGTCGGACCACACAGGTCGGACCACACAGGTACCCGCTGTCGCATATAGCGACGGCTAAACTTATAGCAAATAATTAAAAATTATCGGCATAAGTGATTTAGACTGACAAAAACGGCCGATCACAACACGTCTGAATACACTATATTCCTTGTGATAAATCGACCGTCGTCGCCACCGTACATACCAACTTTTATTGATTCCGAGTCCCGCACTCGTGAGAACGCAACGTACAGTTGTCCGTGCGTAAACACCGGGGACGGCAGAAACAAACCAACTCTGTCGAAAGTTTGACCCTGAGACTTGTTGATCGTCATCGCAAATGAAAGTCTCACCGGGAACTGAACCCGACGCATGGTGAAGGGCAGGTCGTCGTCTCCGCTGGACGACAGCGGTATCCTGGGGATGACGATGTCGTCCTGCCCTTCCCCCGCGTCCGCTAACAACCTCGCTTTGAAGTTGTTGCGCCTCAGTTCCGTAACCACTAACCTTGTTCCGTTGCACAGTCTGATTTTCGGATCGAGGTTCCGCAGCAGCATAACCACGGAACCGACCACCAGCGTCAGTCTGTACGGAGGAAGTCCGTCGGGCTCCAGCGAGTTCAAAAACTCGGTCGGGTAGTTGGCAATCTCGTCCACGTCGTCCGCCACCACCGTGTCTATGGCGGTGTAGGTTCTCGCGGCACCCGTGACGCGTTGCAGCACCGTGCGATTGACCTGTCTACAATCCTCGTTCCGGGGACAGAGAATAATTTTCCGAGCAAAGTCGTCGACGTTAGCCAACGACATTTGCTGCGGGTAAACAAAATCAATCAAATTAGCTATGTCACATACCATATTCCTGGGGATTTCGACGGTGTTCACATTTCCGTCGACCGCGGGCAGCTGGGCCGTTGCCGAGTTGAAGCAACCAGGCGGCAAAGTCCGCGTCGTTGTTGGCCCGCATGTTCTGCGTC
>NW_021777714.1:0-1940 GCF_005508785.2 Acyrthosiphon pisum | reverse complement strand
TGTTGTACTGGCACTGTGGGCAACTGCTCGTACCAAAACGTCTGGTGCCCCCTTATTTATAAATTAAATAATGTACCTATACTACCTAGTAGGTACCTGCAAGGCTACTAGTACTCTGCTAATATTACTATAAGTATTAGTGTGGGCAATACACATGAATATTTTAATAAGAAACTATGAGGGGGCGAAATTATTCGGAGTTAAAACCTAATATAAATGTAGGCACTGTTGCTGGTACGAAAATGTAGTCCCAGAATATATAAAGTTAAAATGGTATTTACTTATAACTATCCGCCACAGGTGGTTGCCCATCTCAGTCTTATCCCCGGGCAACGCCTGATAATATTATTATAGTATTGTGAAAAAATAATGTTATATAAAATTATTATTAACAATAACCCGTAAATTGTGTTAGCCTTAGCCTCATGGTAATATGTCAACCTGTGTCATATTCTATTTTATAATTTTACCTACCTAACAAGATTACAAGAGTGTCTAAGAACAATCGTTATCAATATTTATTTTATTTAGGCTTGAAAACATAGGTTGGTATACGTTACTTTCAATTTTAATTCCATACAATATAATATACATATATATATAGTTAGTAGTTCTAATATTTGAATACCTAAACTAAAATAGGTTACACACACACACACACACACGTTGTACAATTATTTAAAAAAAATATGTGTATAAATATTTTATTTGTAAGACACAGCTGGTTTTACCAATACACGAATAGGTCTATGGTTACAGGATACTAAAATAATTGTATAATGTATTAATGTGGATGCTGTATGTAGGTACACTACAAAATAAACTGAATAATCACTAATAATATATATAATATTAATAAGTACCTTCAAAAATTTTATTCGGGTTTACTACTAAAAAAAATTAATGCCACAGTTGTTTTTTTAAAAGTTAAAATATTTAACCTTTTTTTAAGCAACAGACTTATTGGGTATTTTTCCTGTCTTAAAAATGAAATTATTAATGAACTTTACTGAATTAAAAGGTCTAACTAATTAATTACTCGTGATTTGAAATTCGATTTTTATACATAAAAATTCTCAGAAAATATTCTGCTTCCGAACAAGAGATTAAAATTTATTTTGTCATTCAAAAAACGTAAAAACTTAAAAAATGATTATAAAGATTATAATTATATAATTATATAATTTTTTTTCTAAAATGTTGTTTGCGATATAATGTCTTATAAGTTAAGGTTTATGTAAATAAAATATTTTCAAAAACGTTAGTAGGTACATACTGTTTGAGATAATCAGTATTGTTCAACTAGTTAACTAATGTAATATGAAAGTTACGTAAATCGGTTTCATGTAGAATCGATTTCGTCATGTACCTACTATTACTTCAGTTATCTTTTTTTTTTTTTTTATACTAATGAAACTATACATATTATTATCCTTTTACGTTGTAAGTTGTAACCGAGGTGCCTATATAGTTATAACTTATGGGTATATTATATGTACATCGATGGATGAGTACTATGGAGAATCTGTCTTTGACGAGTATCCTTACAAAAAAAAAAGGTGGGTAAGTGGATGTCGCTCTGTTGTACAGTAGATTACAAGTGGGTCACTGTTTAATGGATGGTATTAAATTTGAATTCAATGATATAATATCATTGTATAAGAAAAACGATTCTGAGTGGAGACGGTATGTCAGTCTAGGTATAAGACATATTATAAACTTATCTATGGTATTAAAAAAAAATTAACCTATAATAAATTCCAAATTAATCATATCACAATATTCATTAGGTACTTATAACGCGTTATACATCAACAACAAACCGTGATACTATCATAGATATATAATAGTATACTTTAGAAGTCTCATGTACCCACGAATAATATAATACAATCGCAACAAAATAATTAAAATAGTTATTCTAGGTATTTTAATATGTA
>NW_021777712.1:0-831 GCF_005508785.2 Acyrthosiphon pisum | reverse complement strand
CCGCTTTTAGTAGTTTTTATAGTTATGCAAACAACATATTTCATTTTTCGCCAAGTATGTGAACACATTGACATGTGCGTGAGTGTGTAACAATTACATCCATGGTGGTTGTCCATCGCGGCATTACAGCGATTCTCGGAATCGACATGGCCCAAATGTTAATGTCATGTGAATTGCTTAAATATTACTCCTTAAAACATGATACGCTGGAGCCCCCTTAATTTTGGGGTGGGCAACGGGGGGGGGCAAGACTTTTTAAGGTGGGCCTGGGCGTACCCTGACCCACCCCTGGCGCTACCACTGGGAGCTAACCACCTATAAAATACATTTAAATTTTTTTCTCAATTTGTGGTTATCGTTGTTGACCACCATGGCACCATAACTGTTTAGTTCATACACCACCAGATGCCATGCATTTATCAATATTTATTACTATTTAATAATTAATACTAGGCAGTGCCGTAGCCAGGGGGTGGGCACTGGGGGCACGTCCCCCCCGACATTTTTTTAGCTTGTTTTATATTATATATTATATGTTTGATAAAAATTAAAAGTTAAGGCTGTCGAAGTGAACCATTTTGAAGTGGTCGGATTTAGGAAATATTGTACATCCATCGATAGTACTATATCTATGTGTGTAGTGACTGATCATTAGTGCGTGCGAGTTCCCCGAACGCTATATGTAATTTAAGATAAACGACGGCTAAGATTCTTGAACCCCAGTAATGTACATACGCGCAGTCACGTTACTATATTTTGTGATAAAAAAATGTTCAACTTACATGTGCCACAAAACTCCCAAAAAGTGGAAGACAAATTCACCCAGTACCA
>NW_021777711.1:0-799 GCF_005508785.2 Acyrthosiphon pisum | reverse complement strand
CAGCTCGTGGGCTCAGAACCAAAAGGTGCTATCTCAAAATATCAAATTGTTCAGGAGAGCCATTTTAAACTATTTTCAACTTAAAACTGCATTATCTTTTTTCGTAATGAATGATTTTTAATGATTAGTACATCTAAAAATTCACAAAGTTGTTCTGAGTTAACACTAGCAATTTATTTTTCTTAAAATCAAAATGTAACGTAAGAAAAACAAAAATGTAAAAAATTTCCGTTAAGAACCAAAAGGTTCTTCAGATAGAACCATTTGGTTGTTAATATTTTTTTTTTTCACTTAGTTAGAACTTCTTGGTTTTGAATTAAATGTATGTTTTCACTATGATATTACCAACCTCAAAATAATAAATAATGACATTTAATTGGCTTTTCACTTGAGTATAATAGATACCTAACCTAACCTATATACATGACCGTACTTGTAGAAGGGGTTAAAAGTAACCCCCCCTCAAAAAAAAAATTAAATTAAATTAATATTCAATTAATTAAACATTAAGGTTATAACTTATAAGATTCTGATTTTCATATTTTTCATTAGGGTTTCGTAACCCTGATGACAACATATTTTTTTTCTATTATAATGATAATAATTGACAAGATCTCGGATCAGAATGTTGAGGCATCCCGTTAAAATAAAGACAAAATAAAAATAATATTTACTAAGAACTAAGGTAAATGTACCGTATATTTATTAAAATTATTTATAGAAATCTTTGTTTTGTTGATAAAAATGTACAATAATTAATAATATTGTACCATCATATTATTATTGTATGGTTTATACA
>NW_021777710.1:0-887 GCF_005508785.2 Acyrthosiphon pisum | reverse complement strand
GTAATATAATATAATACAGAAAATAATTATATAATATAATAATAATATAGTAATTAACAATATAAGTATACAGATATAATAAATAACAAGTTTTTAACTTATGTTGACGCTACGAGTAGCAACGCTGCTGTATGTGGAGCTGTTAAGCCAGAAGGTCATGCGGACGTCCACGTTTTAATCTGCGTTGAGGCGGATGTACGTGGAGTTGATAGTGAAGTGAGCCAGGAGAGTTGAGCAGTGCGGTATGGAAGTTTTTTGATGAGGTTTTAATGTGGTCTGTGATTTCCTGGATCTGAAGGTCTTTGTGTAGGTTTACGTTCCTTATAAACCAAGGTGCGTTGGCAATAATACGTAGTACTTTATTTTGAAAAATTTGAATTTTATTGATGTGTGTGGTCGCACATTTCCCCCAGACCGGACACTCATAAGTGAGTAGTGGACGTAGAGTTTGTTTAAATATTAGAAGAGAGCATTTTTTCTGTATTGAAGATTTTCTATTGAGAATAGGGTATAACATAGAAAGACGCTGATATGCCAGTTGAAGTTTGGATGAGATATGGGGCTGCCATGTTAGCCGTTTATCCAATGTCAAGCCGAGGTATTTTACTGAAGAGCTCCAATGTATATTTACATTGTTAAATGTTAATTGTACGGGGGAGCGGTAAGGACGAAGGCTGAAAATAACACCTGTGCTTTTTGACGCATTTATTTGAATACGCCATTTTTTACACCAATAAGATATTTCATCAAGATGTGCTTGCAGATTTGTGGTAACTGCTTCAATGTTACGTGATTCGGTGAATATTGTAGTATCATCTGCGAAGAGGGCAATATTCGTACAATGTGACTGGGGGATATCATATACGTAGATGTTAAATAGTATGGGA
>NW_021777709.1:0-1238 GCF_005508785.2 Acyrthosiphon pisum | reverse complement strand
TCACAGTAGCCAAGCTGCACAAATAAATAACTTAATAATACAATTAATTTAATTATAATAAAAATAATATACTTGTAATAAATGTACCTATTGCATTTAATATGTCAATTTTCGCATTAGTAGGTACTTAATAATAAAATAATATACTAACACTACAGTAATAATATTATATAAAATTTCACTTGCTGCATATTTCTAACTTTGAATTAGTACTTAATAATAATAATAAAATAATAAACTAGCACTACAGTAATAATATTATGTAATAATTATATAAATTTGTTGTCATAATATATAACAATAATATAAATATGTGTATTTAATATATTAGTCATTGATGTAGTACCCATCTAATATAAATAATAATTATAATTAATAACTTTAAATAACTTAAACATTTTTGGACTTTTACTAACACTGATTGTTTATCCTAAGATTTACCAAATCTCGTTTGTAAAAGTCCGAACTACAAAAATCATTCGTGGTTTGGCCAAACGATATTGTGTATCCTAGGTTTTACCAACAGTAGTCGGCGAAACCTAGGATTTACTGGTAAATCCTAGGTTTAACCGGTATTCGTACTTTTACCGTAACATATATAACCTATGTATCTATGCTATATTATGAGTTTTCTAATATTTCTCATCAAGGCTGGGCATTAACGAGTTAAAAAGTTAAAGTTAAGTTAAAAAGTTAAGTTACTTTTAACTAAGTTACTTAACGAGTTACTTTTTTTTTAAGAAGTAACTTCTATCTTACCGAATTACTTTTTTTTTAAAGTAACTTATAACTTAACTCGTTAATTTATTTTATAATCACGTTAAATTATATAATTTTATAATTAATTTGATTATTAATATTTAGTTCATAGTTGGTAATAACAAAGTAAAATTTAAAAGTTTTACCATCACTTTGGAAAACTTTTAGGCAAAAAAATAAAATATACAAATAATTTAATTATTTTGTTGGATTTCATAATATATAAGTACTTACAACAAAATACATTTTTTTAAGATATAAAGACCTACATTATAATATTATGTTATTTGTAGATCTTTAACATGAGGTGTAAATGGTGTAATTATAAGTTTTATATGAAAAAAAGAAGTAAATTATTTTTAACTAAGTTAAGTTACTTATTTTTTCCAACTAACTTGTAACTTTAACAAGTTAAATAAAAAAGGAAAGTAACTTTTAACCTTAAACTTAACTTACATTTTTCCAAATTAACTTAACTT
>NW_021777708.1:0-1000 GCF_005508785.2 Acyrthosiphon pisum | reverse complement strand
TTCAAAGGCAGATGAAAAATATAAAAATCGTTAGTCACAGTTTTTTTTTTAAGCATTTAAAGTTAAAAAAATGACAAAATATGGAAAAATCACAAAAATTACCTAATTATTTTGAGTTTATAATTCGTAAAAATTTTTCTTTTTAGAACTAAGATTTTAAAATGTCATACAAGATTCCTTATAGGATAATCTACCTTTATCAAAAAAAAAAAAAAATGTCTATAAGAAACTCAAATTAAATTTTTATGAGCGTTTGAAATTCATATTTTTACAACATTTGATATTCACTCGATTTCTTACGTAACGATTTTCTTATTTTGTTGTAATTAAAAAACGAATGACTGTAGAAACTTGAAAATTTCACTGAATGTTTATATTAGTATTTTATATATACGATAAAAATTTGAAAATAATTTGACTCTTTTTGAGCTGTTTACGGACATTGTAAGTTTTCAATTTTTTTAGTTTTTTGTTCTATAAATATCAATAAAGTTTTATCTGTTGGGCCAAAAAGTGTATAAATTTAATACAAAGCTCCTGATATATTGTTACAATATCAGTTGAAAAATATTAAAAATACATAGGCACAATTTTTTTTTATAAGCATTTAAAGATCAAATTTTGACAAAATTTATTAAATTTTAATTTGAAAAATTATTTTGTAGTTAAAAATTTATAAAATGTTCAATTTTTGTATCTAAGAATTGAAAATTTAAAACAAGATCCCACGTAAGTAATTAATTCTGTTACCAAAAAATCTAAAAAATACATTTACGCAGTTTATTTTTATAGTCATTTTAAGTACAAATTTGGACGAAATTACATATTAAAAACCTAGGATAACTATTTTAGTTATTTTGTTGTGATTGTATAATATTATTCGTGGGTACTTGAAACTTCTAAAGTATACTATTATATATCTATGATAGTACCACGGTTTTTTGTTGATGTATAACGCGTTATAAGTACCTAATAAATATTATGATATGATTAATTTGGA
>NW_021777707.1:0-1021 GCF_005508785.2 Acyrthosiphon pisum | reverse complement strand
TGTTTTTAATTTTTCGATATCACAAATACGAAAAAAGTTCTCATAGTTTAAAAATAAAAGTAGTACAGTAAAATGGGGTAACTTTGATAATTTTTTACTGTTTTTATGACAATTTCATTTTTTATTATATGGATAACTTCTGTAGTGTTAACGATAAAACTCTCAAAATTAAATATTAGTTACAACTAGTTCAATATTTTAACAATTTAATTTTTAAAATTCTGAAATTATCTTTTGAGATATCAATATTTTTTAATATGCTATCAAAGTAACAGAACGGGCAATTGATACCTATATTTCTTAATGTGATATCAAAGTAACCCCATTTTATGAAAAAAAATTTAATTATCATGGTACTCTGGTGAATAAAAATATATGGGTATCAAAGTTACCCCGCGAAATCAAAGTTAGGTACCCCATTCTAATTAAAAATTTAAAGCTAATATAATGCAGTTAGTTATAGTATTAGGATTAAGGGGGTGTGGGGGACAAAGCCCCCCATGGACATGTGTAACATAAAATATTCCAGCACCCCCTAAATTCACACCCAATGTGCGCCTCTGCCCACAACCTGCAATACATATATTTTTTTGAGTAGGTATAGTCGAAAAAATAGTACGTTGGAAAATGTCTACGTATAGAAAACCACTATGAAAAAATGTCCCAACAATTATTATTATTGTTTTTTCTCTTTTTAACGTAATGATAATCTATTTATTCGATACAACGAACTTGGAATACCTATAACGTTCTGCACCTTCAATCAAATATTAACATTACATAGTTATATTATATTCAATCGAATTTCCAATGTTTGCCTATATGAACAAAACTGACCTACAAACCTAATCTTACACCCAGCATTAAGCAGTGCAACGGTTATATAGGGATATAATATTTTTTGTATTTCTTGTATTCAGCTTGTTTAGCTCAATCATGCCATTTTTTTTTTATTTATCACACAACCAGTACCACAATTAGGATTTTTGGGGTCCCGGACAAAGTCAATGTATGGAGCCCT
>NW_021777706.1:0-766 GCF_005508785.2 Acyrthosiphon pisum | reverse complement strand
ATTTTTATATTGCATTATTTGCATTTTAAATTTTAACTTTAAATACTTATTAAAAAAAATCTTATGTTAAAATATACTATAGATACTGAGAAGGATTTATTTAATATTAACTTACAGATGTCGAAGCTGAGCTATTTACAGCGCGAGTACTCAAATCCACATTTTGCGTAGCCATATTTTTGATCAAATTAACGGCTTTGGCAGCTTCAATATTTCCACAATCTTGTACATGATTGTGTTGTATTTCTTTAAGTATTTCGTTATTAAGAGAATGAATACGACCTTTACATTTCATTTTTTTATATTGGTCACATTTCCATATAGACTTTTCTTCGGTTCCAAATTTTTCAAAAGTATACATATAACCGTTATACATTAATTTATCATTGACTTTTTCACTCTTTATGAACTCCATTTTTATAAAATAAAAAAACAGTAAACACACACAATAACGTACTAGCATGGACTAACAAATGCAAGTATGTAATGACAAATCGGTACGACCATCGGAATATAGATGACGATAAATCGATAACGATCGTATAAGCTCATCTAAGTTATTGCCACGCTAGTTCAATCATCTCGTGTGTACATCATATAATAGTATTTAAGATTATTATATCTGTTAATCACATTGTAAATTGGGTTTACTGTATGTTATTTAAAAATAAATAAGAGTATTTGAATCATCTAAAATAATAAACATAAAACTCGGATGTGTATTGTGATATATAATATATATTAAATATTAACTATGTAATGAGTA
>NW_021777705.1:0-764 GCF_005508785.2 Acyrthosiphon pisum | reverse complement strand
AAATACTCAATATTTTTATTTTGGAAATCATAATGATTATGACTGGTCAACACAAAATACATTGTGACATTCTTAGTGTAATTAATAATTTATTTACAAAAAATTGACTTTGACATAACAAAATTAATTTTATGTCTTGCTGTTGGTGGTGGTTTATATCAATATACCCAAATCCTAATGATGATATAAATCTGCTAACAACCATCAAATTATAATTTAGAACTTAATATTACTCTATTTAAACAAACAATTACAATATTAATATTATGTAAAATATAATAAAATAAATAAATTATTACACCAACACTTTATAAGATATAAATTAATTAGAATTAATATATTTGTTTTGTTCTTTTTCTTCACGAAACTTGGCATTAATCACATAAAATTTCATATATCTTGATCAATACAATTTTTGTTATTTCTTACAGTTCTTATGGTTACTGAAACACATGTGTATAATGTAAATACTTACTAATTATGCATTATATTAAATGAACACAGCGAAGTCACAATAGGATAGTTCGGGTACAACTGTAACATTTTCGATAATAGTATTTATTTCTAAGGAATTTCAATCTAAACTTTTTAGCTCAGATTTTCCACTAATTTTAAATAACTCATAATCTTTATAAATATGTATATATTGGACATTGACTTTCACAGTAAATCCGCAAAATTTCATAAAAAAAAAAATGTTACATACATACTCCATCTTTATATTGTCAATAATTTGAACTTCAAACGTTAATTCTAAGAAAAAT
>NW_021777704.1:0-857 GCF_005508785.2 Acyrthosiphon pisum | reverse complement strand
TCCCAAATTAAATCATATCATAATATCTATTAGGGTACTTATAAGTTATAACGCGGTTATACATCAACAAAAAACCGTGGTTATATCATAGATATATAATAGTACACTTTAGAAGGTTTCCAAGTATACCCAAGAATAATATTATACATTCACAACAAAAATAACTAAAATAGTTATTCTAGGTTTTTAATATGTAATTTCGTCCAAATTTGTAATTAAAAAAACTATAAAAATAAACTGTGTGAATGTATTTTTTAGATTTTTTGGTAACAGAATTAATTACTTACGTGGAACTTGTTTTAAATTTTCAATTCTTAGATAAAAAAGTTGAATATTTTATAAATTTTTAACTACAAAATAATTTTTCAAATTAAAATTTGATGAATTTTGTCAAAATTTGATCTTTAAATGCTTATAAAAAAAAATTGTGCCTATGTATTTTTAATATTTTTCAACTGCTATTGTAACAATATATCAGGAGCTTTGTATTAAATTTATACACTTTTTGGCCCAACAGATAAAACTTTATTGATATTTATAGAAAAAAAAACTAAAAAAATTTAAAACTGAAAATGTCCGTAAATAGCTCAAAAAGAGTCAAAATATTTTCAAAATTGTATGGTGTATAGGAAATGCTAATATAAACATTCAGTAAAATTTTCATGTATCTGCAGTTATTCGTTTTTGAATTAGAACAAAATAAGGAAATCGCTACATGAGAAATCGAGTGAATATCCAATGTTGTAAAAATTTGAATTTCAAACGATCATAAAAATTTAATTTGACTTTCTCATAGATATTTTTTGTTTGATAAAGGTAGATAATCTTATAAGGAATCTTGTATTACATTTTCATAT
>NW_021777703.1:0-1504 GCF_005508785.2 Acyrthosiphon pisum | reverse complement strand
TATGATACTTACAAGATTGTTGACCATAATTAGGTTTAGGGAACACTGGATAAGGAAAAGATTGGATTGTGACAGCATTGTTTTCAACTTCCTCAATCATTTTACAAGCAGACATATCTTTAAAAATTCAAAAAGTCCTATTATTTTATTCTAATAAGATATAATTTAAAATTTCTAATCTTTATCCAAATAAATGGTATATATAATATATTTATATAGGATGTAAATTTTAAATCTTACTATTTTCAGCAAAGTAGTAGGATGAGGAGCTTCATTTATTTGGAAAGAACAGGAAGGGAAAAGATCGGGACTTGATGGGGTTTTCTCCAATAAATCATCTATGCTCTCATACGCATCAGTAACTAATTGCTCTAAAAGTATTTAAAATGAATATTTAGTACAAATTTAATGTAACTTGTGATCTAGTACATAAATATTGTGCCAATAACTAGTTCAAAAATATCATAATGTACCCGGTTCAAATGAAAATTGTGCATGTGATGCAGAGGACATAGTATGACCTGTTATTGCAACAGGCTTAATTAGCTGGAGGGCATTTTCCTCAACATCATTCAATACCGTTTCAGTTGGTGGTCCACCTCCAGTACCCCTACGTGCAAAGTTAGACATGGCCGCAGCTTTACTTTTTGTAGAGGCTTTGGTATCTTGCCAAGTCTAAGAAATAACAATCCAATTAATAGTATAAATGAAACTTTCAACTAATTAATATTTGAGTAGGTACGTACCTATACGATTTTCAACTTTTGATTAGTCTAATTTACATATAGTTAAGAATTAAAATTCTTTTTTGTACCTACAAAATATGCTAAGAAAGTGGTATTTCAATATTTATAGTGTAGGTATGTGTTTCATAAGTATTCAAAAAATACTAAATAGTAAATAAAAAAATGTACTAAATAAAATATAACGCAACAATCTAAATTATACGCCATGGTACCTACTGCCAACTTATCTAGATAATAACTTTTACTTTTTATTTTATACAAAACATACTTTACGCCACTTGGTCCAGCACTTATTGACGCCGGGTAAAGCATTAAGCGTTTCCGCGATTGCTTCCCAACGTTTTTGAGCAACCTTTTGAGTAAACATGGCCGTAAACTTCCCAGACACAAGTTGAGGGTCAAGTCTTAACAACTCAACCAGCTCTTGCATCTGTTGTTGGGTCGGGCGAGATGATACTTTTGCCATTATAATAATATCTTATAATATATAATATATTATAATATCATGAAAACATTTCAGACAAAAGACAAAATAAACCTTTTAATCAAATAAACAGTATTATGGTAATATAATAGGTAATAATAGGTATAACAAGAATTAACAATTAAACAATTTGATTAGTAACAATCAGTATCAATCACGAATTAAGATAATATATCTTAATTCGTGGTATCAATATATCATATTTTGGCGGGAATATTTCTGATAATAAATGAATTTTAGGATATACCATTGTGGTTCACTCGACAAGATTATT
>NW_021777700.1:0-1496 GCF_005508785.2 Acyrthosiphon pisum | reverse complement strand
TCAGCTAATGAAACCATCATCATTCGGTGTTGACCGACGGGTAGCAGGGGTAGATGTTTTTGCTTTTGCTATTATTAGTTGTCTTACAATCTTACCTACTACATGCCCATTACATATTTCTATTTTTGAGTTTTCTCATTTTTTATGATGTAAAACTCCAGACTAACAATGAATATTAATAAATATTAAAAACATGGTATTATAATGCATATTACCAAACGTGTTTTCTATGTAATAGACGAAAAATAGAAAAATGTAAAAATGAAATAATAAAAATATTTTAAATTTTCAAATTTTTTTTTAGTTCATTTAAATAAATTATCTAGATAAGTACTCATAGATAACTAGAATTTTATCTAGATGAAGATAAAGATAACTGGGTAGAAATTTATCTAGATAAGATAAAAGATAAATAATTTTTATCTAGATAACTTATCTAGATATTTCCCAACACTGATCTTGAGTCTAAATAATTTTATGATTTACCTCAATAGTTTTAGATTCTGAACGAAGTGATGAATGTATTGATTTTACAATGATGTGTGTTTTTTTTTTTTTTTTTTTTTTTTTTTTTTTTTTTTGTGTCTGACGACAACTTTTGGAGCAGTAAAAATGCTTCGATTTTCAAAAGTTGTACCTTTTCTGAAAGGAAAGTGAATCTAGTTGGTACTTTGGGGGGTCAAAAGTGAAAATTTCCCAATACTTTTCAAAAGCGGCAGGAAAAACCTTAAAAAAATAACGGAAAAACGCGAATTTTTACGCAAAATCAATTTTTGACAAAAACGAAAACTTAATTTTACTGTAACTCAAAAAATAATTATTGTAAGCACTTGAAATTTGCAACAGATGTTTATATTAGCGTTGTCTATACAGGGTTAAATTTTCAAAGTGTTTCGACTTTTTTTGAGCTATTTATAGACAAATGAAATTTTCAATTTTTCTAAGTATTTTTTTTTAAAATAACGATAAAAAATTTTTGGTTGGATAGAAAACTTTGAAAATTTAATACAAGGTTTCTTATAAGTTGTTCTCACAGTGATAAAAAAAAATCCAAAATCGTTAGTCACAATTTTTTTTTATAAGTGCTTAAAGTTTAAATTTATACGAAATATGTCAAAATTGCGAAAATTTGCAAGTAATTTTGTGGTTGAAAAATCGTAAAATTTTTTTCTTTTATAACTAAGCTTTTAAAATTTGGTACAAGGTTCTCCATAAGTTTTTCTTTAAATATCTGTAAAAAAAACTCAACCGGACTAAGACAAAAAATTTTTAGGAGTGTTTGAAATTTAAATTTTTACAAAACCGCATTAAATAACGGTTTAGCCTCAAACGATTTTTGATATTTGTTATTATTCAAAAAGTATGAGTCGTAGACACTTGAAAATTTTACCAGTTGTTTAAATTGACATTTTCTTTATATAGTTTTATTTTCAAAATATTTCACTAATTTTTAATCTATTTATAGGCAATTGAAATAATCGATTTTTTTTGATTTT
>NW_021777699.1:0-2454 GCF_005508785.2 Acyrthosiphon pisum | reverse complement strand
TACTTTCATGTGTCTATAAATATTAAATACCATTATAATTTTAAGTTTTTAAAAAGTGTTCTATAATATAGATGAGTATAAACTGTTTAATGTTTATAGAATATTTTTAATTTTGTTTTAACATTAAACTTGAATGATCTGAAATACTCAAACATTCAGGTAAAACATTTTACCTAAACAAATCTAGGTGTATAATGTATAATAATACATTTATATTTATGTGTGTAAGGAAAGGTTGGTGGGTGGGTGTCCACAGATTTTAGTAATTTGGATACACATGGTAAATTTACTGTAGCCGCCACTGCTTTTAGCTCAGCAGATCTTGTTTACCTCCATTAGTTTAAAAATTAGAGTGAATTCACCTCTTACAAAAATGAAAGGTAAGGTTATTATCTTGGCAGTGACATAACTTTTCATTATATTTTAATTTTAAAGCTAGTTATGAGTCTTTTAAGATGTACAAACAATTTACAATTTCAAAATACTCATACTTTGCTTATGTCCGATGTCCCCTTAACAATCCAAAATAATTAAACAATATTAGACAGGTCAGGGTCATCCTAAATCTGGGGCAGCGGGACCCATGCCCCGGCACTACATCACGGACTGCATATATTTGGGTCCCACACTACAGTGATAATTAATTGTATTATATAATATTATTGTTATCAAACTATTTCATAGAAAACAACCAAAACAATAGAATTATAATTAAAAATAGTGCTATGTAATTAAAATAATAAAATAGTAAATTGGTAGGGACATAAAACTATAAGTTCATGTGGAAAAACAATTAACTACAATACTACATTAAAAAATATTGTCAATTAAGTTTTTAGTAATTTATCCAATAATTTCCAATCAGTGCATGTAAGTGTATACTTACCGCATACCTTAAGGTATACATAATAGTATATTTAAAAAATGGTGCATGATATTTAATATATTTTGGAAAAAAATATGTTTTGTTTATAATTAAAAAATAATTGGTATGCAACAGATAGAAAATATGTAGGTACCTACAATATAATAATATTTGTTTATTTTAATAGTAGGTACCTACTGTTCTATTGTTAACTATAATAAGTAAGTTTTGGTGATGATTTTTGTAATGTTTTGAAATAAAGGGTGCTTTAACAGTTTAACCTGAAAAAATTAATTACTTAGTTTAAATTATTATTTGTTAATTATTAAGCTACAATGTCAACGGAATTTTAGGTACACACTCGTAACTCGTTATTTTATATTATAACTTATAACTTGTAAGTAATAACTAATAATTAATAATACAATACAACATTATAACAACTCCCCAACCGATCGATACTTACGTTGTTTTATTTCGTTTATCGTATCCACTCTTCACATATTCGTATTCATCGTGTTCCATTTTATCAATTAACAATTAATAAAATATAATAGTTAAATAAAAAACAATATAATTCTTAATAGAAGAAAAATAACGCACACAACGGCAAACAAAATTGAAAGGAAAATGGTAATACTGTGCAGCGTATAGTGCAGAGTAGAGACTAATGCAGTCACCATACACTAAGCGCTGACCGCCGATAATTGATAAAACATTGTTTTGTAATAATAATTTATTAATATCCCATAATGATTTTCAACGCTTATTACGTATATTTTTAGAAATTAAATGGTGAAAATTCCCATTGTCCTGGAATTTCAGTGACAATAATATTTGATAAGAAACATATCGTTAACTATTATTAGCATTGATCAATATAACGATAGCTATATGGCAATACCTCGCAATTCGAAATTTTCAAATTATTTTTTTCTTGGATTCACTGTACATATCATAATATTATAAATGTTCCTGGCATCCATAGATATTAAAGAATAAATCCCGGTATTTTCATAAGATAATACACAAACTACAAATTCGCTAGACTAAACTGGTGTGAAAAATAATGCACCGGGATGTTTGGACCTAATCGTTTACATGGTTCATTATCCCGGTGCGGGATAATGTGGGATAATTTTAAACCCGTCTAGTCTAGCAAATTTGTAGAAAAACAAAAGCGTAACCACGGCTATTATATATATATATGGCTATATCGCCTATATCTAAACCTTAGATCATATACAATGGATGGAGCCATGCCCATATCGGCTGTGTAAAGTGCAAACAATTTGAAGCACATATATCCAATATATCGGAGCATGGATCTATACTATATCTTAGTCCGTTCTCGTAACTATAATTATTGTTCTGTAATAATAATATCATAGAACAGTGATAATATCAATATCAATACATTTGAAAGCGGGTCGATTTTTCGTCGTTTTTTCGTGCATTTAAATCAATAAGCGGAAGAAAAAAAATATACTTCCAGAAGTCCAATTTTAACTTTGAAAAAATATTCGAATTCCTTATTATTTTTTGTAGCTTAATTAGGAAATGGATTTTCGATTTTATTTTTTATTAAC
>NW_021777698.1:0-705 GCF_005508785.2 Acyrthosiphon pisum | reverse complement strand
GAGATTCTCGAGTTATTACCACCCCGGAGGGCCTCGGGGGGCTCCGTTCGGACCTTATTCGCCTTCCCCGCGAGATTTATAGGCCGCGCGCGGCCGTACTTTTTTCCCGGCCGGCCCGTCGCGGCTGAGATCGCGTGCAAACCGAGCGCCGCCGTCCCGCGTGTCGGTCGATAATTTTTTGGAAAAGTCGAATTTTACCACTCATAGACGCGTCCGTCCTCCCCGTCGTCGACTTATTCGCCTTCCCCGTTAAATTTAAAGGCCGCGCGCGGCCGCGCTTCCTCCCGGACGAGTCCCGCGGCGGACGAGTCGATCGCGGAGAGCGCGGCGTCGTCACGATTTTAACGATTTTTCCGACTTTTTCGACTACCGTCAACCGTATCTCCTCTACGAGACGTCTGACCCCCCCCCTTCGAAGCCGTATTCGCGTTCCCCGCTAAATTTACAGGCCGCTCGCGGCCGTACTTCTATCACGGCGAGTCCAGGGGCGGAGCGGTGTCGCGGAAAGAACACGGCCCGCGGCGCCGCCGTCGAGTAGGTATCGCTATATACGGGCATAAATATATGCGTCGGGACGTTCGTTTTTTTTCGCGGATATCGCGTTTTCGACGTCCGAGGACGGCGAAGCGGGTCGTCCGACGTCCGACGCGGCCTGATCGCCCGCTCCGACGCCCGAAGCGGACGTGCGAACCGCGTTCGCTATAC
>NW_021777697.1:0-936 GCF_005508785.2 Acyrthosiphon pisum | reverse complement strand
CACGGTATAGAAGATAAGTGCTGTATAATAGATTTACATAGATAAGATAGAACGTTGGGCTTATTAGTCATCAATAAAGTGTTCACATTTTGTGGTTATAAGAGTATTATTATTGATAATTATTGCAACCTAACCTCAAAAAAAATTCTGACTGCAATAGTGTACACCACGGGCTAAGATATATCTTAGGTGTACACTGAACGGTGTACACTGGTGCACACTGACCGATACCGTAAATTTTAACGGTGTGGAAAATTATGTGATTATGGTATCAGTGTTTGCGTGTAGTGTACACTAGTGCAGTCAGATGAAAACGCTATTACGGTTATCTAGTTGTATATTTGTAGTCGTATGATATCTTGTTTTATCAACGTTAAAATACTTTCGTTGATTATAAATATTTGCTATTGATAATGTGATTGTTGTATTATACGTGTAATATTATCTTACGTAAAAAAAAAAAAATATTTTAATTTAAAAAAAAAAAAATTTAAATATCCTAAAACGTATATAATTTATATAAATTTAAATTATTTTTTCTATAATATAAATGTTGTCGCTTTTACAATGAGATTGTTCGAAATCCGCGGTCACACGTTGATAGTAAACACGATAGTTGATTTCACAACAACGTTATGTTACCGTACGAACTCTACGATAGTTACTATCACGCTATCTACGATTAACTAGTATAGAAACTATCGCGTTTTTTTCTATTATCGTGTGATCGCGGCTTCACTAGTAATTAAAAGTATGCTTCTATGTTATGAATGTTATATTGCTTAGTTTCTTAATGTTTTTTTTTATTTAGCTTTGAATTATATAATTAGTAATTATTATAATAGCATATATACGTATATCCAATGTTGATAAAAATCGTTTTAATTATAGATTTATATATTATATATTTTATACTAATGTATTCAGGTAAATTAC
>NW_021777696.1:0-771 GCF_005508785.2 Acyrthosiphon pisum | reverse complement strand
CCCCCCCCGAAATTAATGGATGATTTAATTTATTATGAGAAAACTAAAATTTCTAGTACCTGTATATTAATTGTACTGTACTCTACTTTTCTTATTCTTCTACTTTTACTTATTATTAATAGTACAGCTTGTCAGCTTACATTATCTAATGTGGGTACCTACGGGAATATGAGTATTTCCACGAAGATATTGTAGATATGGACGTGGACGATCGGTGTAATTATTATGACAATCTTTTATCGTCGTCGTAAAACGTATTTTATTTTGTGCGATTAATCACCTAGTGTGTTAGCCACTTTAATCTATAATCGACAATCGTTAACGTCGCGGTCGTGTCTAGCAGTGCCTATATGTTATTTTATCAACCATTGAACTATATTAAACTTATAGTGACAAACAAAACTACAGTTGCATTCGAACTACGAAGTACGAACTATTGTATATTTGTCTTAAAAAGTTTAAGTACTTATATTTTATTAAAAGGTTTAAGTATATTAACATTTAACAATGGATAAGTGGATAGTAAAAAAACCTAAACTTGATGTAGAGAATAAAGACCAGCATGATCGTGATTTTTTCAGAAAAAAATAGAAAATTAATGTTCTAAAATTATTATGTATCTAAATAATTTTTTTTTATTATTATTATTATTATATAATTTAACATTTTTTTTTTTTTTATACATATGGTTAAGTATCACGAATAAAAATTAGTAATCTATTAAAATGTACGATATGTTTTGTTATTTTCAGGTGTCACGTCATCTAATAT
>NW_021777695.1:0-2247 GCF_005508785.2 Acyrthosiphon pisum | reverse complement strand
AAAAAAAAAAAAATGAAAAAATATGGTTAGAATACAAGTTATTGCAATAGTCAGTTCATCGTGAAACACCCTGTATAATGTAAAAACAACATTTGTATCATCTAAACTAAAAACATTAACTGACAAATTATTTAAACGTTCAAATATTTTAATTTGTGTGACAGGTGTCGGATAATTGATACAGTGAAAATTTAATTCACTTTTCTTTTCAAGCATTTTAAAATATTGGTAATTAAATCGACTTTTATTTGATTGATTATTATACTTAGATAAAATCGCATATTTAAAACATTTTTCATCATTGTTTTTTGCATTTATAACAGCTTTCTTATTACGTATTGAGTCAGGTAAAATTAATTAACTAGATCCGGTTAAAGGATTTACAATATTAATCCTTAACTGTAAAGCCGGGATGCGTATTTCCCATAGACATATTAATAAATGGACTGCGTCTCCCACACACCCCGCCTATGTCACCGTGAGACCAACATTATTAGAAAGAAATCAAAGATATTAAACATGAATGTGAAAGAGATAGAGCATAGCTTAAGAAAATCATAGAGCAAAAAATTAGATATCATGGAATGACAAGCAAAATTTGGAGGTGATAACACAATAATTTGTCTATGGATGAACATGATAATAATATAAATGTTAAATATTAATATTACTATATATATGTTACGCCGAATTTGTGAAATTTCCGATTACATGAAATCGGCAGAAAAATTGCCGATTTCATGAAATGAGCAACGCTGTTGCAGAAAACGTGAAATCGGAAATTTTTCTGCCGATTTCATGAAATCCGCAAGACCATAATAAAAAAATTATAATATATAATTCAATATAAATTAATGTGTTATATTTATGTTCTTACATAAAACACTTTAAACATAATAAAATCTAATTGTAATAATAAATTATGTGTACAAAAAATTTAAAAAAAAATAATCGAAAGTTATGAAATTATATTAATTTTTTTAGTTATATATTTATATTTACCTATACATTTTGACAACTACGGCCGGGATGGCACGCCGAATTACACATCATGTCATTTTTTTTGCATGTGCACTTTTTTGATGTGCAATTCGTACGGCAGGTACAACGTCG
Source organism: Acyrthosiphon pisum (assembly GCF_005508785.2). Lineage (NCBI taxonomy): Eukaryota > Metazoa > Arthropoda > Insecta > Hemiptera > Aphididae > Acyrthosiphon > Acyrthosiphon pisum. The sequence goes on along the minus strand of NW_021777695.1, from coordinate 1,134 downwards.
ATATCCTTGTCCGGTTCCTACTGACCCTAATCGAACGAGTTCCCGTAAAGTATATTCATTTAAATTTTGAACGTCTGCAGTTGTTAGGGAACAGTACTTTGTAGCAGCCAAACTGTTCCGCTCCAGCCATGTGCTCAGAATCCCTTCTTTTGTCGCAATACGAAATTTGCCATCATTTTCTTCTATTATAACTGAAAGAAGGTTGGCTGCATCTCCTCGCCCTCGATCCACCGACGGAATTGGCACAAGAACATTGTCACCAACTTTTAAGGGAGGGAGGATGCCTTTTCCCCTGGTTACCATCCTGTCCGCTTGAGATTTTAAATTTTGTGCTGCATTTTGCGTCGTGTTAGAGCTGGATGATCGAAAATTACCTCTTCAGTGTTCTATATAATTAAAAAATAATTAATACCTAATTAATTAAAAAAAAAACCGATTGACTTCGTCGGTGTCACTTTCAATCTCCAAAATGTTTCGTGTGGTCTTTATCAAATTATCAAGTTGCTGTACTCCATTTTCGGGCGTAACATGTAGCGAGCACGCAGTATTGATTTCTAGTAGTTCTTCATGCGTACCCTCTAAATCATTTGTCTATAAAAGTTATTTAATTAATTAATTAAATTATTAATTATCATATTGTACGAGTATACCATTGTTATAATTATAATATATTCTATACAACATTTATAAATATGATGATAAGTATTAAATTAATAAAATTAAAACCAATTAAATTTATTAGTCGAAAACGCACTTACCCCACCTAATCATACATATTATAAAAGATTTTTGAATTATTATTAGGTAAATGTTAAATTAAAATTGGTTAAATAAAAAATACAATTCCTACAATCTTAATTTTACTCACTTCAATATTGAGTACTTCCGCGTCTTCATCGTTCCGATATTCCGGAATGGTATGAGTAGATATTGTAGTAGGTGGATCAAAAAGCATGTCCAACATATCCTCTTCTAGCGTTCCTGTCATTATATTGTCCAATAATTCTCGAGGTACTTTTGTTGCCAGTCCCATTCGTGGTTTTTGACCAAAAACTGCTTCATACGGAGTCATCTTTATGGCTTCGTGGTATGTGGTATTAACGCCCCATTGTACAAAGGCGAGGCCGTAACTCC
>NW_021777694.1:0-789 GCF_005508785.2 Acyrthosiphon pisum | reverse complement strand
TTATTTATTTATGTAATGTATAATATAGAAAAATAAGTAAAGATAAAAACATTTAATTATGTACATATTATTTAAATTAATTAATTCAATTGTTATTTTTAAAAAAATCTGTTATTTCATTTTGAAATTCTTGTTTGATTTTGTCTCAAGCTTTCCATATGTTAGATATCGTATAAAGTGACCTACCCCAAATTCATTAGGTATGTGGGAATTTTTTTCTATCTTTTTTTAAACAAAATATGACATTTGCTTTTTCTTCAATTGTGGATTGCTTTCTTTGCACATTTTACAATTTCAAAAAAATTGACACAAAAACACAAAAAACATTTAATCTCACGACGATTACCCGTACCCTGATGATAAAATAAAATAAAATAAAACTGACGACAAAACAAAGATGAAATTGTGGATATTATCGTTTGTAATAGTACCTTCAATATAGTAAAGTTATTATAGATGAAATATTTTTCCAATATAACCAAAAATAACCGTCATAACATCCGTATAGTCATTATATAGACGTCATAAAAACTGATACAAATTAGTACATACAATATAGGAGTTTTGCAGGGACCTTTAATCTAAGGTCATTACACCCAATATGTCACTACAACCGGTGTCATTATAAACGGTTTCTACTGTATTTGAAATAATATTCAATTACAAAAAAAAATTCTATTTAGTTCTAAAATAATTTGTTATAATCAAAAATTTGTTTATTGTATTTAAAAAACATAGTTGCACCACAACAATGGACTTTTCTCTACAGAGAGTTATATTAATTTATAG
>NW_021777693.1:0-795 GCF_005508785.2 Acyrthosiphon pisum | reverse complement strand
TAACATTGATCTACTGCAAGTCTTGATTTTTGACATTTAGTTAATAATATTAATATATATATATATATATATTTAAATACCCTGGGGTTTTATTATCTAAATGATCCAAAGGTCTTTATAAATTTGTTTAACAATTATATATATTATATATACTAATTAATATATGATATTAATATATACTATTATAAAAATAAATAATATAACAAATACTAAGTCTTTGGTAGAAATAAATTGAAACTTCGGCTCTAGTAAAATAAATTACTAAAATAGCAATATAAATTAAAAACACATACTAAAATGAACTTCAGCTAACTGATTGTACAGCAACAGAGAAGTTATCTACTATCCCAAATTTTAGATATTTGTTATATTTAGTTTCATAAAAATAATTGGAAAATCATGTATTTCTTTCAATTGTATAATTATATTTTAATGATTATTAACAAATTTGTAAGGTTTTTCATTTTACAGCAAATGTCTACTGTACAAATTGTTGGGGATAGTTAAAAAAATATTTATGTTTTACAATCATTAAATGTAAACGATATTAGAGTAAGGCTTCATAGATATCGTACGACTATAAACTAGTGTGATCATCTATAAAAACTTTTAAATCTAAAAATAGGTAAATTCAAAGCAGCTTAAAAGTTTTTGATCTCATTGTTTTTTTGATACTTTTATTATTTATTGTGTATTGAATTATTACTTTTTAATAAATTGATGACTTGCTGAATTGTTCCATGTTCATAAAGTAATTCACCACAGTTTTCATCCTTTGATACTGTCCCCAAAAGT
>NW_021777692.1:0-948 GCF_005508785.2 Acyrthosiphon pisum | reverse complement strand
GACGTAGTCGAAAAAGTCGGAAAAATCGTTAAAATCGTGACGACGCCGCGCTCTCCGCGATCGACTCGTCCGCCGCGGGACTCGTCCGGGAGGAAGCGCGGCCGCGCGCGGCCTTTAAATTTAACGGGGAAGGCGAATAAGTCGACGACGGGGAGGACGGACCCGTCTATGAGTGGTAAAACTCGACTTTTCCAAAAAATTATCGACCGACACGCGGGACGGCGGCGCTCGGTTTGCACGCGATCTCGGCCGCGACGGGCCGGCCGGGAAAAAAGTACGGCCGCGCGCGGCCTATAAATCTCGCGGGGAAGGCGAATAAGGTCCGAACGGAGCCCCCCGAGGCCCCCCGGAGTGGTAATACTCGAGAATCTCGAAAAATTTGAAAAAAATCTCAAAAAGTGATAAGAATCGGTGATAACGGAGCGACGGCTCCGCAGCCGCCTGGAGACCGCTTTTCCCTCCAATATTCCCTATGTAGTACGGAATTAATACACGGGCGGCGCCCTCGGGTTTCTGCTTTATATATAAGGACTAGCTCTAAGTGTAACTCGGGGCCCGTTAGACTCGCTGAGAGTGGATACCGATTTTGGAGACAATTTCATTGGAAATATTATATAAGTCGCGACAGTAAAGTTGTAAGACGAAAATTTAGGATTTGTGAAAAACATTAGTGATATGGATTGGAGATAAGGCTTGACGTTTTGGCGGGAACGTTTAAGCAATCCGTCACAAACGTTGTAAATGGATAGGCTGGATACGATCTCCTGTGTTGTTAAAAAGTGAACAGTCGATTGTCTAGCTATCAGTCATCAAATCACATAGGTAGGGAATCGAATCGCGGGCATTATGAGAAGCGTACCTATATCACCAGGTATGCAATCCACCTACGGTGGATTGCCGACCACGTTGGTAGCGTAGGTAACTGAAGAATGGAAAATATAGTTTGAC
>NW_021777691.1:0-749 GCF_005508785.2 Acyrthosiphon pisum | reverse complement strand
GTCCAAATTTGAACTTAAAATGACTATAAAAATAAACTGCGTAAATGTATTTTTTAGATTTTTTGGTAACAGAATTAATTACTTACGTGGAATCTTGTTTTAAATTTTCAATTCTTAGATACAAAAATTGAATATTTTATACATTTTTAACTACAAAATAATTTTTCAAATTAAAATTTGATAAATTTTGTCAAAATTAGATCTTTAAATGCTTATAAAAAAAAATTGTGCCTATGTATTTTTAATATTTTTCAACTGATATTGTAACAATATATCAGGAGCTTTGTATTAAATTTATACACTTTTTGGCCTAACAGATAAAACTTTATTGATATTTATAGAAAAAAAAAACTAAAAAAATTTAAAACTGAAAATGTCCGTAAACAGCTCAAAAAGAGTCAAATTATTTTAAAAATTTTATCGTATATATAAAATGCTAATATAAACATTCAGTGAAATTTTCAAGTTTCTATAGTCACTCGTTTTTTAATTACAACAAAATAAGAAAATCGTTACGTAAGAAATCGAGTGAATATCAAATGTTGTAAAAATATGAATTTCAAACGCCCATAAAAATTTAATTTGAGTTTCTTATAGACATTTTTTTTTTTTGGTAAAGGTAGATTATCCTATAAGGAATCTTGTATTACATTTTAAAATCTTAGATTTAAAAAGAAAAATTTTTATGAATTTATAACTCGAAATAATTTGCAAATTTTCGTGATTTTTCCATATTTTGTCATTTTTGA
>NW_021777689.1:0-833 GCF_005508785.2 Acyrthosiphon pisum | reverse complement strand
TTTTTTTTTTTTTTTATTTTGAAGTAAGAACATTTAACAATCTGTACTCGTGGTACAATAAGCTTAATAGATATTTGAATTACAATAGCAATAGAATTAATACAAACACAAACGCAACAGCATTCAATTTATATGTAACACTATTTTTATTTTACATGAAAATCTTGAATTGAAGAGACTGTCCAGCAACAGCACTTCGGCGAGAAGTTTTTTTTTTTTTAATGATTAACGTAAATACCTGTGTATTATGTTAACCAGTCTCTGGGCCATTTACGCTGGAGTCTCCTTACTGTATTACCTGGAAGGGAGTGTGATGAAAGATCTTTAATGAGGGGATTGGTGTGGTTTTGTAGCCTGTTTTGGAATTTAAGGTAGTGATTTTTTGCGACTTCTTTGACATACGGTATGTTCAGGTCTGAGTGTAGAGTTTCATTCGAGACGTACGGAGGGGCGTTAGTGATGAGACGGAGAGTTTTTGATTGGACTACTTGAATTTTGTTTATGTTTGTTTTTTTAGCAGCTCCCCATAGCTGAATCCCATACGTCCAGATGGGTTTTATTAGTAGTTTGTACAAGTTAATTTTTGATTTTAGGTTGAGCTTTGAGGTTTTGCCCATAGTACTACGGAGAATAGAGAGTCTTCGATTTAGTTTTAGTTTGGTCATGTGAATGTGTTTGGCCAAGTTGAGTTTTTTGTCAAAGTATAATCCTAAATATTTGACCGTGTCCGAATTAGGGATTATTTCATTGTTTAGTGATACTGGAGGGGGTTGTTGCATTTTGAGGGTAAATGTGGTATTGATTGATTTAGATTCGTTTATTTTTGTGTGCCA
>NW_021777688.1:0-1033 GCF_005508785.2 Acyrthosiphon pisum | reverse complement strand
GTATAAGTTACAAAGTTAATATGAATTAAAACTAACCTAGTTAAGTTAGAAAGTTACTTAAAAAGTAAGTTAAATTTAACTTTCTAACTAGTTTGTGCCCAGCTTTGAGTGTGCTTTTAGACTTGAGTATTTTAATAATTTCATCAATCATCATTATCTATTTTGTAAACAACATCCTTTTCTTGTTTTTTATTGCCATGAGCTAAAAGCTTCTAGTTCACTTTATGTACTAGGTACCTACAAGAAGAAAAGCAACTCACAAAATCTGTGTACCTATATATTTATATTTTCTAAAAATGTTTTCTATGCTTGAAATTGTATAAATTAATATTTCAGCTCATTTTATTAGAAAATATTTGAGCTAATTTTTATTAAAAATTTAGTATTATATTGTATTAATTTACATTTTAACATTCTATCTATAAAAATGCTTTTCTACATTTTTAAAATTGGATATTTTGACCTAGATTCTTATGAAACAAAGGTACTTATTGGCAAGGCTGGGCAAGTTAATGATTTTTGTTAACTAAGTTAAGTTAAAAGTGAATACACACTTTTTGTTAACTTTTCATTAAGCTAAAAAAAGGTAATGTGTTTATACTTTATAGAGTATATTTCTATATAAGTTAGATTCGAATGATATACATTTTTAACTTAAAACAATTCACTGTAAATATTTTTTGACATGAAACAGTGAAATATAATAAAATTAAAAACAAAATAAATTAACTTAACTTACTTCTTAAAATGAAAAATTAATTCGTTAATTTCACGTTAATTAAAAAAGAAATTTAGTAAGTTAACAGTTAAGTTAATGAAAAGTTAAAAGTAACTAGGTAGTTAAGTTATTAAGTTTAAATTAAATTAACTTTAACTTTTTAAAATTTTTTTACATTGCTCTCACCCCTCCGGTCTCGCGTTCCCAACGTTGGCAACACCGCTCGGCACCTCCGCGGCGTTCGCGCCTTCGAAGTGTCGGGGCGGCTAACACGTCCTAGTCTTTTTTGTACCCGCTACGCGCTACAAGCTCATC
>NW_021777687.1:0-1017 GCF_005508785.2 Acyrthosiphon pisum | reverse complement strand
TATTTAAGAATCATACCCCGATTACTGTTTATAGTATATTTTTAGGAAATAATAATTATAAATAATATATCATTTACGTAATAGAAACAATAGTTTATTATCGACTGCAGGTCGGTCGCACCGCGTATGACTGCACGGTACTCACTATAGTCTCTGTAGATGATGGCAAAGCAATTGATGCTGCGAATCAAATAAGTGCTAGAGATAAATTATAAATTCAAACATTTTATGTTATTGACAAAGTGGCCGAGCGGACTCAGTCGTCGGTTTCGACACGCACCGTCATCGGTTCTAATCTCGGTCTCGGGTGGCACTTATCTTCGGGCAGTTACGGTATCTGAAGAGAGAGGACGCCATCCCCCACCCGGGCATGGAAGATACTTACGGGTGCCCACATGAAAATTCTGCCAAACTAAAATAAACATGTTTACAAAAACCTACATTATCCTCCCGCACAGTTAAAAACCATCCAATGGCCTAAGTTGTCACGGGTTAATTAATAAAAAAAAATATTTATACTGTTATTTTTTGTTACAATTATATCTTTTGTATTAAACTTATTAAAGAAATATGCAAAATGGTATAAAATAAGTGGTTTTTTATGGTTTTTGACAATATAATATAGTATATATTTGTTTATAATATTTGGAGTAAGATTAATTGTTTTTAAGATCTGTTAAAATTGTTATCATATAAAAAGTAATAAAAAGTTTAGATTTGATTTTTATGCTGTAAATATTTTTGTTTTTAAAGGATTAACACTAAGATTTGACACTTCCTCTCCCAATCAGAAGATTTCTTAACTATTTAAACACTGGACATTACAGGGCCATATTAACGTGTGTGCACTTAATGTCTAAATGTACTGTGCCTACTGCCTACGGGCCTACGATAGTTTTAATCCGGGCCTGGCTGTACCAACTAGCCCAACTTTTCTCTATAATTTATAATGTATACATGTATTAAGATCAAAAAAATAAAGCAAATTCGTAAAGATAGATACTTAATTTTGGTTTT
>NW_021777686.1:0-614 GCF_005508785.2 Acyrthosiphon pisum | reverse complement strand
CCAAAAAAAAAAAAAAACGTATCGAGGACGTGCGGTTTATGTTTGGTGGAAATACAATAATCTAAAATCTGTTTTATTATTTTTTTTAACAGACTCAAAGAGAGACGAGGGACTACACGTCATATTCTATTTCTTAGTTTAATATATTTTTTTGGTAAAAAGGTTAAAAAAGTTTTTTTTTTATATTTTTATTTTTGAAACGATTGAAGAAGGCCATTTTACAGAGTTTGTTTTTGTGACAATTTTGACTTTTCAACGTTTTGTTTTCATTTAATCTCGTGATTTTTAATAATTTGTTTGGCTTATGGGTAAAACGGCAAAAAAACAGTTTTTTCTGGGCTGCGAGTCCCCCTCTGCGACTAATGCGTGGGTCTAGAATGAAAAGGTTCTGAATCGCATTATTTTCAAAAGTCGCTTTTTAACTTAAACGGTTTTAGAATGCAAAGGTGCATCTTTGTGTACCAACAAATTATTTATTATAATGTTGTGAATTATTAAACTATATAAGTGGCTGCATGCCTTGGAACCTTAATTTTCAACAAATGTGGTTCAAGGAGTAAAATATTTGAACTCAAACCTTAAAATTGTTCTGCCGGACAATTGAATAAAAAAAA
>NW_021777685.1:0-6516 GCF_005508785.2 Acyrthosiphon pisum | reverse complement strand
AAAATAATTATAATCGCTACCTATACGGAAATGTTTAATAATATTCGAAAATTCAGATGACAACATTTCGGTTGATGAAAACATTCTTCATTTCTTCGTCAAATTATATTCGTTTGGAATGGTCAATATTTGTTTACGAATACTGAAAGTTCACAATTATGGTGGACTACATACATATTATTATTATGATAATCGACCGTTCGAATACTTCCATATACTTGTAGACTGTAGTATGGCATTCACGAATGATAATATAATATAGTAATATCCCACCGGGGCTACATTTTAGAGGGCAATATATATGTATATATATTATAGAATAAATATAATATATGTATATGGACAATATGATGATTTATATATAAGTATATAATGTATTACCTAAATAGTATAGGTATATACCTACATAATACGCAGAGATAGAATCAAGAGTGAATTGAACTCTTTCCGAAACGATCAGGAGAAGTGATTTTCGATTATCGAGAGCAATAACGATTCAGTCATATTATCATTAAATTATGTTGGTGGAATAATAAATTCGTCGAAGGTTTAAACGTCTGAATATATTACACTGATACGCATATCCGCTTACAGGGAAAAAAAATAAAACGCTTGCGTTTAATTTACGATGAAAAATAAATAAAAACACATGGTGTAAGCCAATCGTTTCAAAGAGTACGGTCTTCATCAACAATCGTTGTTTGATTACCTATTTATATTTAATGTAATTCAACTTATTTTAAAAATTTTTTTTTTAGAAAACAATTTGCACGAGTACTACAACGAACGATCAAAACAGCAACATGACCGACGACGATAGCCACGCACGAGATCGTATTTTAGACGGGAACGTGCGGGATACGATTCCGCCGGACCAGATCAATAGACTGAGCTACTGTTTGCATCCCGACGGTTACATTAACCCCTACGAAATGCCGGTCGCCTTAACCGAGTACCAGCTGAAGTAAATTTATTTGAAATATCTTTCGAATATAAACGCGACAATGCGGCGTAATAAGTCGGTTATTATCATCGGTATAGATAATCATACCGAACGGATTAAAAATAAGATTTTTGAGTAGGTATTTCATATAATATTGTTATTATATGGTCGTCGTCGTAAATGTTCACCAATTGGGTTTACATAATCATGGACCTTATCGAGAAACACCGAAATCTATGATCAGTGGACCATGGTTGTAATGGTTTCAGTATACTTGACTAAACTGAGTGTATTTGTATTTATGTGTGTGGAGGGGGGTACATTGCGTGGAATCTGCGGAATTAGATTCTTAATTATATTATTTTATTATTGTTTGGCGATATCGACATCATACAATTATTATTTCATCGGATTGAAAATGCTTTGGTGTATCTATATATTTTTAAGAATATTACAGTTATAAGTTAGGTATCTCATATCTTCCACATATCCCTGAACTGTAATAGATGTTTACATTTTAATTCTGTCTCAACTTCATCGCAACAATTTTGCGATACGGATAACAATATATTATAAGGCATTCATATCAGCTCATTTATAGTGTCATTTACAAATCCATGGTGCCTTGACAAATCATTCGTTATCACCTACAAGTAGGAGGTAGATATAATGAATATAAAACAACTATACATTTTAATTTTAGTCTTTAAATATTGTAATTTTTTTATGCTTTAAATATTAACTATTGAATTATTTTTATTCTCTAGTTTTGTTATAATATTAGAATTATTATAAGTTTGGCATCGATGTAAAATTTAAAAAAACTACACGAGTATAGTAGACGTATTTATATCTTTTATATTATTATTATTTTTTTTTAATTTTTGATTTGTACTATGTTTTTATCAGGTAATCTTGTAGCGATGTCATGCATTAGACTTTAATTTTGGTTTTTAAGTCTTACCAGACCGCTTCAATCTTATGTGTATTTGAGTCTGCGTTTGGGTTGATAAAATGTTCAGAATGGTTCGCAATAATTTATGATTATATACCAGTGAGATTGGAGAGTTGCATACGGTTTCCACTCCTCTGATATATTAAGTTGTATCGGATACAATTTAATTTTGGATTATTGGTATGATTGATGTAACACGATTAAGTCGTCCAACCATTAAATATTTTTTTTCCTGAGAACATCATATTTTCTCCAACTCGTACCAAAAACCCCCTTGCGTTCTATACCATAGATTTCGAAGTTTTTAGTTTTATTTAATTTATTCTTATGAGATTCAGTCATTCAGATAACTATTGAGCGATCCGATCCTACTGAGTATAATACGGCGACTTTTTTATTTAAATTTTTCATCTATTTGAGAACACTCTCATATAAATCCTTGTAGGAGTCCGATTAAAAAAGTGTGTAGTATTTTGGTGAACATAGGTTTAGGTTATAGATACCTGCAGTCTACAATATAGTGTTAGACCACGTAGGCGATTGACTTGCAGTAAGGAAATATCTGTTGGTGTTGTTCAGCCTTGACACCAGTAAAAATATATTTTAAGAATTTATCCTGAAGTTGAATAATTTGAAAATTTTTATGAGTGGAAGCGAACAAGTTTTTTTCAGATGCACCGGTAGGTTTAGCACCGTCAAATTGTACAACACTTCACAGATGTTATTTAACGTATTGATATCGCCCTAAATATAAATCCTTTTTTTCTTCTAATATAGATTTTGAAATGCTATTTGAACTCACTACGACTAGCTATTACTGTTTCATTGACCAACGACACGAGAACATGTTTCTCTAAAAGGTTGATCTTTTGTTATAACATAATATATATGATATAACATAGGGGAACTGTCTACCTATGTGGCTATGTATTATATTATAGTGTTAATAATATACTTTTATCTCAGTATAACACAATATATATTTTTGTCATTCGAAATACCCAACAGATGAGGTATTGAGGTAAATTTTATACATTTTAACGTCAATCGAATCAAATGTTAGATTAAAATATATTGTAATAATTTGTATGTGACACACTGAAATAGTTGTTATCAGCGGGCGTATAGCATATCTGAGATGCAATGCGAATGCACTGTCTTATGTTTTAATTACACTCGTTGGTCATCAACTCGCAGTCCATAATAACATATTAACTGTTACATATTTTGAATATTCACCACCAAAACGACGGCATAATATGCAAAAATATCGTGCATGGTATAATTTCGGGGAACGTCAAACCCCGGTCAGCGCCTTACGCTTAATAATATATGACGTCGTCGTCACTGACGCAATACCGATGTCATTATATTATTAAAATTTAAAATAATACGTTGTTGGTACCTTTTGTGGTATTAAAATTAATACGGTATTGTGTTTTCACTTTCTAGTTTCGAGTTAAATGATACTGTCATATGCGTAGATAGGTAGGTAGATATTGATTTTCGTTGTGTGTAATAATATGTATTAATATACTCTATATCATAGTTCATTATTCAATATTATTCTCGTTATCAAACCTATGTATAAAAAATATATTTCAAAGGCGTTTACTGACGAGTATATATTATTATTATCATCGCGATACAGCACTCTCTGCCGCCACACCGACATTATTATAACGAACTCGTCACCGTCGTCATCATCATCGCCGTCGTCGTCGTTTGTTGGCGTCGTATCGCCTACACCTATCTCGGGGTGCCTTTCACATTGTTGTTCTACCGGTCGGCCCGACAGCAGTCGGATCGTCTGTGGTTTTCATCAATTTAATTAAAATCCTTTAGTGTTTTACACACTGCGCCGTGCGTAATCACTCGAACGCCACTGCAGGGTCGGCGAGGCCAATGTCAGGTCCTGTACATAATAATATAGGCAGTTACTGCTATACGAACCAACTGCGGCGCACGATATCATAATAATAATATTATACAATAATAACAAAATAATAACATAATATGCGTAGGTACGTTTATAAATCGTAATTGTCACGTGTTCCGCAGGAGTAGGAGGAGGAGGAGGAGGAGGAGGAGGAGGAGGAGGAGGAGGAGGACGACGACGACGCCGTCCACAAGAAATGATTAAACTCGACGTCCTATATAAACAGCGGTAGTTGTAGTAGCAACACTAGTAGCAGTGGTAGTGGTAGTGGTAGTGGTAGGTAATAATAATAATATGACGGTATAAATATCGCGATTAACTTTGACAACGTTTGTTAGGGCCGACCTCGGAATAAGTTGATATAATAAATGCTTATTAAATGAGACAGTGATTTATGTGATTCGCCGCCAACTCTTAATGGCAAACATTCGTTTGAAACACCTAAGTTTTCGTCCCCACGCGTTATTCCCGAGCGTCGCGTCGCCGTTGTCGTCCGCAAAACCGTTCCCGTGTAGATCGCACAAAGTTTATTATTGTTTTTTTTTTAATGTCACGGAGCTTTTAAACATTATTATTATACCATGCAATGATAAGTCATTATTAGGATGTATTATTATCGTTATCGGAGCATCATCATTAGATATGGCTACACAGGTTGGTCAACTCAGTTCTCGGCTTCTGCACTATTAAATTGAATATAATGATATATTGGTATAGTAATATATAGAATTAAACTCTCATGCAGTTTCTCCGAGCAGTGTCCACTTCATTTATCACCTTGGTAGTTAAAGATGTATAAAACTTCGTGCATATAATATAATTATGAGGTGTTATATCATATGTAGGTATATAATCACGTCGCAAATCACAATGCAGGTGGGCGCCTATTGTACAGAATCGAGTGACTGAACGATTATTATTAGCTGTGAAATCGTTTAAGGTCGAGAACGTTTGAGTATAAAATCCTTTAGTGCAAAGTAAAAAAAAAAATACTCCCGGGAACATAATATTTTCTGGAAAATGTGGTTTTATTGTATAAAATATATTGCGGGAGACTGCAATTTTATGTGAGATCTCTTCGCCAGCACTTCATTTCGTTCGAGGTATCTATGACTACGTCCTAGCAATCAAGAAAAATTATATACGGGTCCCGGACATTCAATTTTACGGTTAAAAAAAACGTAAAAAGTCTATATAAATAATAACGTGCTTATATAAATAACCTATAAAATAATATATTGTATTTGTTTTTGTTACTAAGACTCTGACAATCGTACTATTAAAATCTTGAACATAATTTTTTTTTGCCTCTAGGTTTTCAATGTTTTAATATAACATATTGTGTTTTATGAAGACACAAATCGTATATTTATTATTAGTTATTATTATTAGTTATTATTATTGGTTATTCATATTTCATATACTCCTCTACAACAGATGACCATAGAAACAAGTTCGCTTTAAGAAATTATATTATATTATATTATAATATGACCTATCTAACTGAGTTATCCATTATATGGATAATATATTCAAAAGATTACTAGGTATTATATTTCAGAGTTAAATAGATTTATCTAGCATGTTCTTATATTAATACGCTGAACACTGATCGTCGTTTATCTTACACCATGTAATTTATCGGGATTTTATTTTTATTAAAAATATCTAATATTGGATAAATGTATTAATATTTACAAATAGGTATGCGATACTATATTATTTTGAATTTGAAATAAAAATGTCCTCATCGACAATGTGTTTAATATTGTTTCGTTGATTAACCTTAGTAACTATTTCTTGTAGTTGTTTTTTTTTTATTTGCAAATTGTAATGATTCTTTACATATTAAAAGAAAATTTGAAATTATTTTCACACAGTTATTACAATGTAATTCTAAACACAGTCACTAATTTTTATTGATTTTATACTGGGTATTTTGTTTCTGCAAACCAAATATGACGCATGGGCACCACGTAGGTGAGTATACCAAACAGGGTCCGCGGTTACAGCTAAATGGTTTTCGCTGTCTGATGATATCCATAATATGCTTTAATATTGTGTCTACGTAATCACCCTGTATAACTGCACTGTACCTATGTAGGTATTGCTCGTTCAAGTTGGAAAACGAAAAGCAATTAGACGCTTCGCGTACGGAACGGAACCGCGTGCTCGCCCTAATGGAAAACCTGTCGACAGTCCAGCAGCGGTCGTACACCAACCCGCACGATTCCCATTACCCGGTAATCGGTTCGACCGCGATAAAACCAGCGCTGGATCGGAGCAAGGAGGCTGAGATGAGAAATTTCAAGATGAACGGCCGGAGCGAATATCAGGTCCGGTACGGGTACAATAGGTGGTGATCGCGTGACGTCAAGATGTACACTTTAAAAATATTTCACATATCACAATAATAATTGTATCTATTATAATCGCACGACGAGCAATGACTTTCAATTTTATCTTGTCACTAGTGGTGTTATATCTATTGTCGGTGTGTTTGATAATTGATAATCAGTCTGTGTTAAAAAAAAAAATCCATCAAGAACAGTCGATCTTACGATCACACATAATGCAATATTCTTATTGTAATTCATTGCAATATATTTAAATGACAAATGATAATAGCTACAATGAAACGATTTAATAATAATTATTATAATACACGCACAACAGGTC
>NW_021777684.1:0-774 GCF_005508785.2 Acyrthosiphon pisum | reverse complement strand
AAGTATTTCTAAACTCGATAGCCTTATCCATACGATAATTTGAATTTAGATTTTTCTAAAAATAATTTCACTTTATTATATAATATGTATACATCGTTTCAAGAATCGTACTATGAAAAAAAGTATTCGTAACCCGATATTGAGTCCATCTACTTTTCTAGCAAACGCACCAATTATAGTTATCGACACTTCAAAACAGAACGATTCAGCTACAGCCTCAGCAGTGGATGTTCAATTGGAAATTGAAGCTTCAGAATCGCTTACAGGTGTGACTGCTTACTGTTTATTAATTCATGATCGTATTGTAGAATATGTACCTTTTACTAGAGAAGTAAGAAAACTTGTGTAAATATAATTAAGAATTAATTTATAACAATAAAAAAAAAAAATATTATTTAATAATTTGTGTTTTTACTTGAAATAATTTTTTCAGTTTTAAGATTTCCTAAAAATTTGATTACGTTAAATATTTTTACGAGGTAGAATTTCGTAGACAATCAGTGTGAAATGTGTTACACGGTAAAATAAAAGTCTTCAAGGGGGACATTCCCCCTTGGAAAAAAAAAATTACCGTGGAAAAGCTGGCTGTGAACATACAAATATATACTACTCATCTAATAAAAATGACTGAAATTTTTACTAGCCTAAAAGTTATAAAAAAAAAAAATGATACTGATGTTACTTATAGGACAAATTTTATTAATGGTTGGTTAGTCTCTATTAGTGCACTGCAAATGCTATGGAAATCTTTAAATTCTGGGGGTCTATTTTGAG
>NW_021777683.1:0-1159 GCF_005508785.2 Acyrthosiphon pisum | reverse complement strand
AGACCCCCAAACCCCCCGGTGTTTGCCCTGAGTGTTGTCGATGTCGGAAGCCGCAGTGGTCTCGTGGTCCGGTCGTCGGTCTCAAGCAAGGTGTATGGGCGATGTGGAGGTCTAGTGATAAGGTTAGGACCATTGCGGTTCGACGTGGTTGTTCGAGCAGGCCGGGTCGCATCGCAGCGGACAAAGTTTTAAAGTATTTTCGAAAACGCCGCCGAAAATTCGAAATCCCGTAAAAAAATCATATAGCCGCTGCTATTTTTTTGGTGTCTAGCAGGTCAGTCACCTCAGTTGTCCAGGTAGGCAATCCGACTTCGTCGGATAGTGGACAATGTGCGACGGCCGGGTCACGTCATCAGGTATGCAATCCGACTGCGTCGAATCGCGGACAACGTTCACTACTGTCATCGAAAACGCAAATTAAGAAAAATTTACGTGAAAATAATAGTTTCAAATAATTTCGGGCTTCTATGCAAATCGTAAAGCCGCCGTCTTTTTTTGGGTGTCTAGCAGGTCAGTCATCTCATTAAAGTTATGTCAGTAGGCAATCCGACTACGTCGGATAGCGGACAATGTTTGACGACGACTGAGTTACGTTATCAGGTGTGCGACCCGACTGCGTCGAATCGCGGACGACGTGCATTACTGTCACCGAAAAAATTAAGTAATAAATTACGTGAATAAAAATTCTAAACATTTCGCTCTACACTCTCCGCGATGTCAATCCGCCCCGGGACTCGTCGCTAACGAACAACGGCCGCGAGCGGCCTATACATTGAGCGGGGAACGCGAATAACTGGCCAACGGGAGATCAGCTGACGTTTAAAAAAAGGCTAAAACTCGACATTTTGACAAAACTATCGATAAACTCGGCCGCGCGCGGCCTATAAAATATTTAGCCGGCAACCCGAATAAAATCCTAACGGGTTCGTACAAATGCCGTAAAAGCAGTAGGTAAGACTTGAACGTTTTCGTTATGATAAGGCGGATGTGATAGCGAAAGGTAAATAACGAAAAAAAAACGCCGCCGGTCATCCCCACCGACGCCTTACCTACTTAAGAACCGGAGTCATATCTATAACTCTTAAACCGTTGCGCCGTCCCGAACGCGATTAAACTTACCTACGGTATAGTCGACTCGACTCGAGCTAGGATATTTTAT
>NW_021777682.1:0-1107 GCF_005508785.2 Acyrthosiphon pisum | reverse complement strand
GATACGTGTAAAAGCAGATAAACTCAATGACAAAATGCGAGTGCTGAGGGAATATCAGCGACAAAAATTTATTTTATAGACACGGGCATTGATACGGGAAAAATAGTAGGAATAGCAAAACACCAAAGGGATAGGATAACCGTACCACAATTCCAGAATAATGGGTGTAATATAGGGGCATTAAGGTTTATATGTAATACACCACATGAAACTATAAAAGGATATATTAGGGGTGCTAAAAATGAATATTTATTAGAAAAATTCTGTATAGCAGAAATAGAAAAATTAGATGGAACGATAGATCGAGAGAATTTAGGAAATTACGATTATTTCGTTGAAGCTTTTACAGTAGATAGTACAGAAAGCGGAAATAACAATGGATTAAAACCAAATGTTATTAACGTAACGACAATTAAGTCGGTCGAGGTCAAAGCTACGGAAAGCAATAGAGAATATGAATACATAACAGATACAGTAGGGCCCACCACACGAATCGCGAAAAATGTTAGTAAAAGTAGGGACTACAATGTGGATGGTGCTACGGATAATATATCGATGGACTGTCCTAGTACTACAGAAATTGAGAGCACAGTCAAATACGAAAATCCGCGAAGTAATAAAACTAACGTTAACGAAAAATCAGTTATGTGTATTTCAGAGGAACATGAAACAGGTTACATATATATAGTTTGTGTAGTGTTGGGAATAGCAGTGATAATAATGTTATTAATTATGATGAGTATAGTAAAATATTATAGATTAGTACGAAAAGAAAGATACCAGTATTTAGTACGAACATTGGAATTTACGGGGAGACACTCATATCGAAATCGGGAGGAAATAGCTCTCACGAGACTTTAAAAAAAAAAAAAAAAATAAATAAATAAATAAATAAATAATAAAATAATAATTATAATAATAATAATAATATAAAATATATATAAAACTAATTAGGTGATAGAAATAATTACGACTTAAGTAACCAAATATTTTAATTATAGGAATAAAAATCTATTGTTTTGCGTCAATTTGGACATTGCAATCTTACATGGGGAACACGATACAAGTTCAGTAGGAGGCGGTAATGTACCAAAATGTTTACCTGGA
>NW_021777681.1:0-1311 GCF_005508785.2 Acyrthosiphon pisum | reverse complement strand
TGTGTCCATCAACGTGTTAAATATTAAATTTCAATATGAGTTATTATTATTATTGACTATAGTAATTAGGTACCTTGGGTTATATCAGTGTTTAAAGTTAGTAGTAATAAGTATAATGCAAAATATGTGCGTGTTGTGATTTTACTTATATTATAGGCCACACATATAACCTAGGATTGACGGTATTGAAATTTGAAACCGGTATCGCGGTATTAGATTCGGTACCGGTATGAAACGGTATACCGTAATACCGGTATATACCGAAAAACCGTAATACCGGAAAACCGTAATACCGAAAAACCGTAATACCGGAAAACCGTAATACCGGAAAACCGTAATACCGAAAAACCGTAATACCGAAAACCGTGGTACCGGAAAACTGAAAAACACTGAAATGATATGCTGAGGGAGTAAACAATTTTTAAAAAACATTATATTACAATATACCTAATATGTTATATTATTATATTTATTTTATTATTTAATTATATAGAGAGTATGGCAAGTGGAGAGAAGTAGCGGATGACAGGGATAGGTAGCAAAATGTAGTGTTTTCAGGATGGTCTTAAGGGCCGTAACTAAAAGAAGAAGAAGAAGAGAGTATGGCAAAGAAACTACCTTATTTAAAAAAAATAATAACACACAGTGTCACAGTGTAGGGGATGTCTTTTTTAATTTTTTTTTTTAAAATCATATTTTTAAGGTGATGAAAATAATAAGGGTATTTTATTTTGTATTAAGACAAAATAGATGAAGGAGTACCTTCCCCTCTTAGGCTTTTTTTAAATTGATTTCACCAACACATCAATAAAAAATTTATGTTATATCAGGGTCTGTAAAAGGCAAAAAAAGCACACTCTGAAAGAGATTTCCAAAAAGCTGAGCACACCACTAAATACAAGAACTGTCTCTTAATAATAAAAAATTATTACCTCAGTAAAATTTAAACATAAAATAAACAAATTTATTAATATTTTTTTACTAATAAATAAATAATAGCAATACAAGCACTGACTTTAACTGTTTTACTTTAAACTGTTCAGCAAATAACCGGTATACCAAAAAACCGTCACCAAACGGCAAACAATACTACGGTTTTTCGGTAAGCACCGGTGTTACGGTTTTCCGGTATGCACCGGTATTACGGTTTTCCGGTATGCACCGATATTACGGTATACCGTTGCAGCGGTATTTATGCAAAAACCGGTATACCGGTTAACCGGTATACCGGGTTTTGACGGTATACCGAAAAAACCGTCAACCCTAATATAACCATATCGTATACCATATCGTTGTAACCAGTATGCTCTT
>NW_021777680.1:0-1320 GCF_005508785.2 Acyrthosiphon pisum | reverse complement strand
GCTTTTGAAGCTATATAGGTATAGGGTATAGGTGACAATTGGAATTTGATGGAAATTTTACCGCTTATCTCAGTTACCTCTGACTCGACTAAAAATACGTTTCAATTTTTTTAATTCATAATTCATAAAATGAATATTCGCTAGAGTACTCATCACCTCAACAAACGAAGAAACGAATGGCGTTTGATGTCAAAGATTCACATATACATATATAATACTACAAAATAAACTTGAGTTGTTCGTTAGTTCCACGGGGTATTCATGATGGAATTCGCGGAGGAAAAAATTAAACGCCACTCCGTCTCCACAGATACCCAGCCCGATCTCTTCGATTACTTCTAACGCGAACAATCGCATACATTCGCTGCGGCGGCAACAGTCGTTCTTATAACTTTTATCGAAAAATATTACACTTTTTATACTGTTTTTCGCCTTTTCTCACCTTTTCTCATCCCCGCCATTCGTATAATTCGTTTGTATTCAGGTTTTGTACGTGATATCGGTCCATAGCCTTCGTAATCGCAATCGGTTGCTTATTTCGTTTCACAGTTTGTGCTTTATTCGCTAAGTTTAAGTTTATTTCTTTTGAAATCCGGGGATATGAGGTTTGTTCGCAAATTCGGTTTGTACAAAATTATCATGAACTGTCAGTCGGTCTGCTCTTTAACGTAAACACAATTTTTCGGTTTGATTTAAACAAATATATTGTTCAAACATGGAAATAAAATTGTCTTTTCAGTATCTGGATTCCTCATGGAAATATTTTACAATTTAAAAATGTTTGTTAAGTTCGTTCAAATTTGAGTCTTAAATGGTTAAAAAAAAAAGCATTTACTTTTAAGAAACCGTGTATCACATATTAAATGTATTAAAGTGAAACTCCTTTACGTAGTGAAATGTTTTGAAAATGTCTGTGAACACTTCGAAAAGAGTCAAAATATTTTGAATATTGTATTTTGTATAAAAAATATGAAATAAACATAATTTTGTGTACATTTCAAGTGTCTATGGTGAGAAAATATTGAATAACAAAAAATCGTTGTATGAGAATTTGTGGATTTACGAGAAATGTCCGATGTCTTACTCCAAAGAATAGTCAAATTTTAATTTGACTTTCCAGTAGACATTAATTTTTTTTGATAAAGGTAAAAGGAATCTTGTATTAAACGTTTTATTTTTACTTTTGCAAACTCACTTATGAATTATCAAAACACAAAATGAACATTGTAACTGTTAATTGTTATTTGTGATTTTATATAAAGTTACAAATAATGTCCCTAACTAGTTACAAGTTACAAAAGTTACCGAGTTACATTGCTT
>NW_021777679.1:2985-4392 GCF_005508785.2 Acyrthosiphon pisum | reverse complement strand
CCATGTTACGATTATTTACTCAATCGTTTCATGTGTCGCTAAAATAGCTCGTTAACATTCTTAGTAAATCTAAATTCGGTTATCCGATGACTTCAACGTGGTGAATTAAATACAGTCTATTCAAAACATATCATAGTGGTTCAAAATATTTGGAAAAATTAAAAAAAACTAAAACTATAAATTACAGAAAAAAAAATGCAAACAAAAGAAAATTTAAAAAAAATAATATATATACTAATGTTTCAATGTTTTCATAGAGTATAGATTACATATTCTTTTAACTTGAAAAAATAATAAAATACCTGATTTATATTTATATTTTTTCACACATATCGCTAAACAAAAAAATTAACTGTATAAAAAGTGAATTATATTGTACAGTGTATTCAAATAATCAATCACTGATATTATCTCAGTTTTATATATTTTGAAAATATAAAAAAAACAGTAACTATACTATGAAGTTAACAATGAAAACATAAGTACTAAAAGAAAATAGTCAAAGAACTGATTAGTATTACCGATAATTATGAAGTACCTAAAATTAATTTATAAATATATAGGAAAATATATATTAAAATATAAAAATTGACTAAACTGTGTACCTACAAATCATGAAAAAAAAAACAATCAATAATTATAAAATATGTTAATAACATATTTGATGACTGGTTAGCTAAACTTTACAAAATCATAATAATAAAAACCCACAGAGATTACATTTTAGCTAAAAACAGAATAATATTATTATACAAACGAATGTATAAGAAGTTGCCTAAATAAAATATTAATATGACATAATATATTGAAGAAAAATATTATTAATAAAGAAAAAAAATAATATATGTATAATTATAATTGAAATAGAGTTGTTTGATATGATGTTAGAAAAATTTAATACATTACCCGCTTATATATTTTATGTTTACAGTTGTATTATGGGAAGGATGAGGAAAACTATTTCAAACCACCAACCATCAAAATCAATAGTTTCAAACCGTCAATCATCAGAATCAATAGAATTAATTGAAATTGAAAGATTAAAAAATGCTCTAAGACATTTATGATTAAGAATAATTTGGAACTTATAGACTATAAACAATTTTTAAACTATGCTTTAGATAAAATAATTTTAAAGTTGAAACAATCATGTCTGCAGACATCAATAAAATTCAATTTGAATGTAGAAAGTGTGTACGAACGAATAATTACACAAGAAGTGCAGAACATGGTATTTAAAACTTATAATATACTTGCATGTAATTCATCTGATTTTAATAAAATATTAAATTAAATGATTAATACAATATTAGTTGAGGTTGACACTTTTGTAAGCAAAAAATCCGGATGGTCACTTGTAAAAATAGATAGATTACAATTAAGAAATAATATGGTAAAACCTCTCAA
>NW_021777679.1:0-879 GCF_005508785.2 Acyrthosiphon pisum | reverse complement strand
CAGTACCAAAACCCATCCATGTTATTATTATTTTATTTATCTATTGTTTATTTTAATATAACTAATTTTATTTGCTTGCTTGTACTTATATCCATTCGATAATATTAATAATTCAAATTGACGAAGAAAAACCAGTGTCTTAGGAAATAAGCGATTGCTCGAATATTCTCTAAGTCCCGTAATACGTCGTCAACGAAAATAATCTAAGTCGTAATACAAAAATATGATAATCAATAACGAAGAGGTACAGGGATGTGTACGTACGGTTGATGAAATCACGTCTGAATACTGGTCACTCCCAGGGCTCCTATATAGTCCTATCCCCTCTCTTACCAGATCCCTGGCGGACTACGTCGTTGGTTCTCACAGTCCAGGGGGCCTTCTACAAGATGTGCCTTTGGTCGGTGCGGTGTGTCGTAAAATGACCAAGTATACCCGCAGCCATCTTGTCATAGTGCCAATATCTGATTCGTAGAATCTACTGCGCTCCGAGGAGGTCTCACAGATATCTTACCGGTTCGGGTTTGTCATCTGGCCGTTGGCAGACGCCGAGACTGTTGCTAACGTTTAAAGTATTGCTCCCCCAAGGTTTTATGTACAGCGGTGACATCATCTAACTATTTACGTGTTACCATAGGACATCGATGCTGTGTATTATGACTATGTGTAGGGGCGGAGTGGAGGGGTCCGTATGTAGGAGATTATATTGTTTTATTCATCCTTTAGCTGATAAGTTACTGGATTTGTTTCTAAAACTTTTGAAACTGTAAATATTTCCGTTGTCCAATTTGGTGTATATCCTTTACTAAATATATGTTTATACTTTGATATTCGTACTTTATCGTTAACTTTAAATTTTAACTTATACAATGTTTGAGA
>NW_021777678.1:0-853 GCF_005508785.2 Acyrthosiphon pisum | reverse complement strand
TTTTTAGTTGTTTTTTCTTAAATTGTCAAGAAAATTTCATTTCTTGGGTAAAAAAACGTGAAAACTGTTTAGGAACAAGGCTCTTTATATATTTTTACTATAGCAGGTTGAAAAATATTAAAAATAAATGTGCACTATTTTTTGTTATAAGTAGAGCGCGGATTTTTATGCACTTAAAAGTATCGAAATATGCCATATAATATGCAGTAAAAATCATGAAAATATGCAAAAAATATGCAGTCAAAATCATGAAAATATGTAAAAATATGCAGTCAAAATCATAAAAATATGTAAAAAATATGCAAGAATTTTTTATTTATCTAAAATGTACAACAAAACTTATAATATTAATAACTTTAACACCTAAAAAAAAAAAAATTTAGGAAATTTTCTGAACAACTTAATTTATTATTAAAATTAATAATCATATGCATTTCAAGTTTCGGCATATTCACTATTTACAGACAACAACAAACGATGTAACCGAATGCCCAGTGGTATGTCGATAACCGACCGACACAGCAAAAGCGATTAAGTTTACGTCGTAATCGATTATTTATTTATCTTATAATGTTATAAATAAATATAATATATATAAATTATTATTTAGTGACTATAAAATTTAGTTTTAATTTTTCTACTTGACAAAATATTATTTTATACATTTTTTTAAATTTTCGCTTCAATATGCAATAAATTTTGAATTTTGTCAAAATATGCAAAAATATGCAATAACCTTTAAATATGGAGAAATATGCAAAAAAAAATTTCACCATTAGCTTCAAATTATGATGATTCGTGGAGATAACATGACAAAAATTCAAAAATATTAAAAGGAAAAAAATATGCAATT
>NW_021777677.1:0-1091 GCF_005508785.2 Acyrthosiphon pisum | reverse complement strand
GATATATTTTAGTTTGCCATCATGTATAAAGTAAATTTATTCAAATAAAAACATTTCACAAAACAATTCAAACATAATCGTCCATAACGGATATAATATTTATTAAAATAATAAAATTATATAACTCTAATATCTAGTGATTATTATTTTTACAAAATGAAGTAAGATCGTCATATTTTTATGTAGTGTTACATATTATAATATTCAAAATAATTAAAATATACATAAAGGTATTGTATATATGCCGTTGTACGGCCCATAATTCATTCCAGTTATCCAAGTGCAGCTGAAACTAAATTACATTTTTAGATGGGTAGGTACCTAAATCGGCGATTACAAACTGCGCCCAAGGTACAAGTAAACACGAAATAATACAGGCGATTGTAAACTCCGCCAGAATACCGGTTAGATAAAAAGGTAATGAAAAGGATTAATGTAAACTCCGCCAGTTTTATTTTCTTACCTGTAATGGGTATATGAAAACTCCGCCAGTATTAATTAGGCCTTCCTAATATAAAACTAAATGATATTTTTCTAGTAAGTACCTAAACTCAAAAATTCAAAATGAAAATGAAATGTTAGAAAAAGCTATAAATACTAAATAATTATAATAGTTGATTTATATTTGACTTAATGGTTTGAATATCTATTAATTGTATCTCATAATTTTAGTTTTCAGTTCAAAATATTATAAGTAGGTACTTTTTACAACATATTATGTATAATATAATATATCTACATATTATGTTTTGATTATTAGTTATCACAATTGTCTATCATTATTTTTTAACATCATACTGGCCATTGCAATTTGTATGATTTGTTCGAACATTTATTTTTTTATTTTTAAGTTTTTTATATACTTTGGTATACATATACTTAATTAATAATAAGGATAATAATTACTATAAAATCATGATTTTTTTGTTTAATAATAATCTGCTTATTATAGGTATTAATTGTATAGTGTATACTGTTACTTCATTTTTTTCACTGGCGGAGTTTACATGAACTCAATTTTACCTGATTTTTGTCACTGGCGGAGTTTACATGAAACCAATTTTACCTGTTTTATTTTCCTGGCGGAGTTT
>NW_021777676.1:0-1396 GCF_005508785.2 Acyrthosiphon pisum | reverse complement strand
TGCAACGTTTACGATTCTATATAACGACTGATCGGCCAGAGTGTTTTTTTCGAATCTATTGTTTTCATAAGCGTGCGCAGGTTTTCTTGGCAGGGAGGCAATACTTAGCTAAGAAGATCTAGACTCTAAACACCTCTCCCGATTTTTTCCCAGCTTGATATAAAGCAACGGTAATTTAAATAAATCCTCACACAAAATCAAGTATATGGCTCTATTAAGTCGTGATATTGTTCAATACGGTTAAGAGTTAGGTTAAACATAAAATTACCAAAAGAGTTTTCAATAAGTCCTTTTCAATAGTATCTTTGACAATCAAGAAGACACAATAAAAAAATATTAAGAATATATAATTAAAAAAAGGTGGGCAAGTGGGTTTATCCCTCTTCTTTACAGTAAATTACAAGTGGGTCACCGTATTGGATGGTGTTAAATTTGAATTTCCACTAAATAAGAAAATCGCTACAAGAGAAATCAAGTGAATATCCAATGTTGTAAAAATATGAACTTCAAACTCTCATAGAAATTTAATTTGATTTGTTTGTAGACATTTTGTTTTTTTGATAAAGGTAGAAAAACTTATAAGGAATCTTGTATTACATTTTAAAATCTTATTATTCGAATAGAAATTTTTTTATGAATTTCTAACTCAAAATATTTTTTACATTTTCGTAAATTTTCCGTATTTTGTCAATATTTGAACTTAAAATACTTATATAAAAATAAATTGTGACTATGGACTTTTAATATTTTTCATCTGTCTTTGAAACATTATATTATGAACCTTCTATTAAATTATTAAATAAAAACCTAAAAAAATTGAAGATGTCCGTAAACAGCTCAAAATAAGTCAAAATATTTTGAAAATGCTGTGGTGAATAGAAAATGCTAACATAAACATTCAATCAACATTTCATATATCTACAGTAATTTGTTTTAGAGTAACACCAAAAACCAAAAACGAATTTGTCCTAAATAGATTTTGCGTATGAATTCCTGTTTTTTCATAATTTTTCTTTTGTTTTTCACGGCGCCTTTGAAAACTACTGGAAAACATTTGACCTCTCATAGTACCAACTAGATTCACTTTTCCTATCAGAAAAGATTTTGTTGAAGAAAATTCAAGCACTTTTATTGTCCCAAAAGGTGATGACAGACCAAAAAAAAAAATAAAAAAATACACATCATTGTGAAACTAATACATTCATCCCTTCGATCACAATCTAAAATTAATAAATAAAAAAACATAATTCGAACAACTTTTAAAATAGGTAATATGTTTTATTTGAATTCCATAGGTCGTTTAGCGAAATATGTAAAATATGATGGAGATAAGACTTTTGCGAATAGGGAATCAGGCCTACGAAATGTTTAGAACGTTTTTTTGCTCTTCTGAAAA
>NW_021777675.1:0-1188 GCF_005508785.2 Acyrthosiphon pisum | reverse complement strand
GAATGATATTCACTTGCAAAAAAAAAAAAAATTAGCAAGTGCTAAAAACAAGAAAACATCAAAAAAACTAAATAATTTTTCAAAATTAGTTTGAAGCTTGTAAGATAACTATTATTGAATAATATTATAATATAAATAATATACCTAATCATATAATAAAATATGCAAAATATGTATTTAGAATTTTTATGAGCACTAGAAAATAATACTCCACTCTACTAGACTACTGTTAAAATTAGGAGCAGAACCATAATAGTTTGAATTTAATTTATAAGATTTTAAGAAGGATGCAAATATCCAAAGAAGTGACATACATGATATTTTATAATTGATGTCTACTCGATATAAAATATTGCAAATGATTAAAATACAAATGTAATGTATAATTACATGCTCCAATTTATTATGCCAACTTGATTAAAAAAAAACTTTTTATTATTCAATGTTTTTGTAAATACTAATTTCAATTTAAAAAAAAAATAGCATTTTAATTTTTAAGACATTTTGCATTTAACAGTATGAAAAAACTGGCCTTCATAGGACAGGAAGCGCGCTCTGGTGACTATAGAACTGTGGTAATATTTTCGATCGTATACGTATCAACGACACCTTATCAATACACCTTGTACAACCACGATTAAAGATATACTGGTTACCCAACGGCCTATGCTTTGCACAGGCAGAAAACGGCTACGAAACCGCGATATGTTATGGACTGCCTACTAGCACCATCTAGGTGATTAACTTAGGAACTATTTGTCGTCACGAAATATTCAAAAGGAAAAAAAAGATTGTAATTAGTAATAATTAGTAATTATTAAATAGGTAATATGGCTAATACCACACAAAAAAATTTAAAACATATTAGAACAAAAGACAATAAATGCAGTAAATAATATTAATGATTAATTATAAATATTTAATAGTTAAAAGTTATACTAAATAAAATAAATAAATTAGCTAAATTAAATAATACAACATAGGTACTACTATTAGTTATTACATTACAAATTTGAAATTAACAAACCTCTACTTTATCACTTTCCATTTTTTCTAAA
Organism: Acyrthosiphon pisum; assembly: GCF_005508785.2. NCBI lineage: Eukaryota > Metazoa > Arthropoda > Insecta > Hemiptera > Aphididae > Acyrthosiphon > Acyrthosiphon pisum. Next base: position 130 of record NW_021777675.1, on the reverse strand, counting down.
GGATGAAGAAATGGTAATGCCCCTTTTTTTAGTTGCCATCGCTTTAGGCAAACCTAAGAAGTAGAAAGTAATATTAACCATATCAATTCTTTATTTTTAAAATAAACTGATTATATTATAGGCTTAAACA
>NW_021777674.1:0-1026 GCF_005508785.2 Acyrthosiphon pisum | reverse complement strand
GCTAAATATACTACATACACTTCTTTAGTATTTTTTTACTAACGGGCAAGTCTATATCAACATATAAAGATGCGTTTTATAGTTTCTTAGAAAAAATGAACGATTTGAATTAAATTTTGCACCAAATATAATTTATGCCGACTTTGAACAGCTACACTCAGCAGTTTCGGATATTTTTCATGAAGTTATACGCAAAGGCTGTAGATTTCACTAGGACAATCAATCTGGAGAAAAATTCAAAGTCTTGGTTTGTCTACAGTTTTTAAAAATAAATCTGAAGTTGGAAAATTTTTGAAATTATTCTTTGGTTTTTCATTTTTAAAACCCGATGAGGTTAATAAATGTTTTTATGAATACCTAATGGCTATAAGACCTTTTTTTTTTTTTTTTTCCGTTTGAACCGACAGCAGAGGAGGATCTGTGTGAACACTACTACTCCTCTGCTGCCATCGTTTATTAATGTTTAATAAAAACGTTAATACATGCACATTCTTAACACATAACTAATTATGGTTGCTTCACCTTGAAAATAAACATTAATACAATAGATACAATACAATGCAATACAATGCGATACAATAAGTAATAAAGTCAGTCAGTTGGAGCGGCTGCCACTGCATTCGCTCTTCGTTCGGTCTCAGCTATCCTTTCATCATGCTCCTTGCAGCTTAAAATGTTGTCAACCATGTCATAAAAGGACTGGGTGGCACATTGGGAGGCAGCCCGTAGCCGGTCGTTCTCGTTGAACGGGACATCAGAGGGGCCGCACATCAAATCCTGGACGTCTCCCGGGGTTAAATTTCGGTTACCAACAAACATCTTCACTGGCAGCCGAAGCGGATCCCAGTAAGCAAAATCAAATATCGTGTGTTCCGCAGTGTCCTCAGGGTGTTGGCAGTACAGGCAGGCCGCATCAGGGGCGCGCTTCATCCTGTGTAGGTAGTACCTGAAACACCCGTGTCCCGTAAGAGCCTGCGTTAATGGCTATAAGACCTAACGTTGAAAGAGTTGATAATTTTTTTAATT
>NW_021777673.1:0-846 GCF_005508785.2 Acyrthosiphon pisum | reverse complement strand
TTTTAAGCATTTAAAGTCAAAAAATGACAAAATATGGAAAAATCACGAAAATTTGCAAATTATTTCGAGTTATAAATTCATAAAAAATTTTCTTTTTAAATCTAAGATTTTAAAATGTAATACAAAATTCTTATAGGATAATCTACCTTTACCGTTTTACCAATTTTTATGGGCGTTTGAAATTCATATTTTTACAACATTTGATATTCACTCGATTTCTTACGTAACGATTTTCTTTTTTTGTTGTAATTAAAAAACGAGTGACTGTAGAAACTTGAAAATTTCACTGAATGTTTATATTAGCATTTTATATATACGATAGAATTTTTAAAATAATTTGACTCTTTTTAAGCTGTTTACGGACATCGTAAGTTTTCAATTTTTTTAGTTTTTTTTTTCTATAAATATCAATAAAGTTTTATCTGTTGGGCCAAAAATTGTATAAATTTAATACAAAGCTCCTGATATATTGTTACAATATCAGTTGAAAAATATTAAAAATACATAGGCACAATTTTTTTTTATAAGCATTGAAAGATCAAATTTTGACAAAATTTATCAAATTATAATTTGAAAAATTATTTTGTAGTTAAAAATTTATAAAATGTTCAATTTTTGTATCTAAGAATTGAAAATTTAAAACAAGATTCCACGTAAGTAAATTATTTTGTTACCAAAAAATCTAAAAAATACATTTACGCAGTTTATTTTTATAGTCATTTTAAGTACAAATTTGGACGAAATTACATATTAAAAACCTAGGATAACTATTTTAGTTATTTTGTTTTGATTGTATAATATTATTCGTGGGTACTTGAAACTTCTAAATTATACTATTATATATCT
>NW_021777672.1:0-974 GCF_005508785.2 Acyrthosiphon pisum | reverse complement strand
AAAAATATTAATATTATTTTAACTTGATTGTCAAAAAATATATATTCACCGTCAGAACTGAATGGTTTAGTTTGATCACTTTTGTTTAATCTATTCAACCTTCATATAGGAATTGTAATTCTGGTCGAAGTGTGAGATTAGTAACCCCGACAATCGCAGATGATAATAAACCATTTTCAATCATTTCTTTGGCTTTTTTCAAACCATCGGAGCCACAAATCCATCCTCCGTCCATGGTAAAACTAGGTCCTAAATTTTATTGATTACACATTTTTTTTTTATTTAATTATAATAATTATTCCTTATTTATTATTTACAAAGTTTTTTACCTGTCAAATTAAGAATAAAAGAAAGTCGGTTTGCTTGCATTGCTCTACTAGTTCCTAACATTACAAATCCTACAAATGAATCGCTATATACGTCTGACAATTCCGTTTCACTCATTGCAGATCCCAGAAATACTCCTGTATTTGTTCCATGCAAGTCTGCTGGACTCAAACCGGCATCGATAATCGCTTCTATTGATCTTTCTAAGCATATTTTTGTCATTGTTTCCATAACTTGAGCAAGTTTTGGATGAGCCCTGAAGAATATGGAATCGAATGTATCAATATTTTTAATTTTTCCAGTTCCACTTAATGCACCTAGTTCATCTATAAAAAAATCCTTTTTTAGTTAAATAAAATTGAAAGTCGTAGTAAAAATTTCTATATACTTAGTTTCCATCTCCTTGAATCAATAGTTACTCCATTTTTTTTTTGGAATAACAAATCGCTTAACTCAGTTATATTATTGCTTTCTGGAAACAATCCACCGATACCTGATATTACAACTTCATCTTTGTGTACTGCCATTATATTTATTTATTTGTTATTTAACTCTGGTTAACAATCTAAAACAATTTAGTTATTAGATTACAATATTGTTGTAATTTATCAATTTGATAAAAGATAAATATATCTTAATTATATAGC
>NW_021777671.1:0-1318 GCF_005508785.2 Acyrthosiphon pisum | reverse complement strand
CCAATCGATATTTAACATAATACCGGAATTAATGATACCGCGTTGGTATAACATTATACGCGACCGTGTTTCGACGAACGCGTAATTATGTTCAGGATGAAAAACGAGTGTTCTGCAGTAGGTACATGGTTTTCCAATATTTTCAAAATCGCATAATATTCAACTTGTCTTTCTTCCTTTACCATATATTATAACCACATTGTGTTATCTTTGAAGTTGAGGCTATGCGTTTTTCCGTTATAAATTGCAAACAACTAATCACAATAATAATATGAAATATTTTAATAATCATTATCACTACCTACTAGTGAATTGTGATACACACATAATATTAATATAATATAAATATCCCTATATACTATTGCTGAATTAAAGTTCAAAGGAACATAATCTTGATATGTAGATTGTATGGGTGGATTTACCCCGTATACATTTCCACATTTTGTCGAAATTTCGATTTAAGTAACATATTTAAAGGAAAAATATATAATAACTGATAAGTAATAATCTATTGTATATTAAGACGTAATGTGGTATATATATATATAATATACTAGCCGACCCGTCACAGCTTCGCCCGTGATTGGTTGTTAATTTGGCTTTTGGACGATGATATGTGTAATTTTTTATTCAAATTTTATCGTTTAATGTGATCGGCAAGTAAATATAAAAAAACGGTTAATGAAAACGTACCTATTCTAGCGGTATTAATGATAATTATATTTTTATAGCTGAACCCGTGCACTTCGTTGCCCGTAAAAAATCACAACTCTTAAAAAAAATATGATTGTTTAACTCCTTTTGGGTGTAACTTGCTACAGTGAGCATAGGCGCCAGCAGGGGGGTGCCAAGGGGGCCATTGCACCCCATGGGAATTTTTAGCTGCATGTACGTTTATATATTATTAGCGATTACAGTTCCCGGTAAATCTTGCATTCACCTTCACCATGAATAAATCTTAAGGTCAATCATTGAAATGTACGGGACTTCTACTTGATCCTATGTGCTTCTCTCATGGACAATTATATGTGGCATGTTCAAGAGGCGGTGACCCGAAAAATCTCTACATTTATTGTCCGAATGGAAAAACAAAGAACATCGTATATCCTCAAGCATTAAAATGATACAGATTATTATATAATTTTTACAAATAAAAAAAAAAAGATATCGTTCTTATCGATCATGCCATCTTTTCATTTTTGTATTTGTATTTTGCTCGTATTGGCTTATAAACGGACAGTTTCCATAGAAACATAATAATTATAAAATATACATTAAAATATTTACATGCAGTCGTCTCGACCTGGTGACCGAGAAA
>NW_021777670.1:0-755 GCF_005508785.2 Acyrthosiphon pisum | reverse complement strand
ATACTAAGGTACCATGAACATTTTAATTCTTCAGCTATAATATTAAAATACTATAATAGTTCACCTTAACAGGTGATCTAGTATTCTAGTCTATATAATTGTGATCAGTCAGTCAAAAAAGGCAAAAAGCATTCAGTTTTTCCCAAATTTTCCAAATTGTCCATCTGTAAAAACCTAATTCAGATTATTACGAACACTTAAAAAAATTAGCCTAATCGGTCCAGCCATTATCATATTATGCGATTACCCAACGAACAGCATTTAATAATTAATTGTTATTTATTATACATAATAATATTGTATAGATAGGTAGGTACATTATTTGGACGTTGTTTAAATATAATTATCTAAATAAAAATAAAATCTTGTAAAGGTTATAATTTTTAACAATATATTAAAGTAATATAAATTGTAATGTTGCATTTGCGTGATTCGAAATATTTAAAACTACCTATACGGCTATACCTGTATAATAAACCTATTATGTTTTTATTATGTTATAATAACAAATCACAATTTATGACTTAAAGTCAGTCCTGTAAAGTATTTAAGTAAAAGTATTTGAGTAAAAGTATTCAAATACTTTTTTAAGCATTGAATAACTTTTTAAATACTTTCAGCATGAAGTATTTTGAATGGTATTTTAAATACTTTTTTTTGTATTAAATACTTTTTGGTATTGAATACTTTGGGTTTTTATTGTCAATTACAATAATATTTAATAGTTTTATTTAATATTCTGTATTTCTGTGTTA
>NW_021777669.1:0-499 GCF_005508785.2 Acyrthosiphon pisum | reverse complement strand
GTACACGATAAGTAGTCGAAATAATGCTTCGATTTTCCACTTCAGTATCTTGTTCGATTGGAAAGTGAATATCGTTGGTGCATTGGGGAGGTCAACATTTATAATTTTCAGTAATTTTCAAAAGTGCCGTGAAAAACAAAAGAAAAATTAAGGAAAAACGGGAATTTTTACGCAAAATCGATTTTTCACAAAATTGAATTTGGTTTTTGGTGTAACTTTAAAACAAATGACCGTAGATACATGAAATTTTCAATGGTTGTTTATATTTCCATTTTCTATACACGATAACATTTTAAAAATATTTTGATTTATTTTGAATTGTTTAGAGACATTTTCATTTTCCATTTTTTTTTAGTTTTTTTTCTAAAAATATCAATTAAATTTTATTTGTTGATTAAAAAAGCTTGAAAATATTGTTACAATATCAGTTGAAAAATATTAAAAATACATAGGCACAATTTTTTTTTATAAGCATAAAAGATCGAATTTGACGAAATTG
>NW_021777668.1:3206-5158 GCF_005508785.2 Acyrthosiphon pisum | reverse complement strand
TTCGTTTAGCCCATCATTGCAATTCGTCGTCGGGGTCGATATATGCTGGTGATGGTGTTGTTTCGTGGTCGTCGGTGTTGGTCGATGTCTGCACCCACGGGTTAGCACAGTGAACGATGTCGCGTGGTGTTGTTGACAGCGTGCAGGTGAGACGTTGAGCGCAGAAAAACTGGTGACGACCAAAGCCGTTGAAGGCAAAAAACTGAGTGATGAGAGGCCGATCCGGCTTGGCCTGCGACGGAACTTCTTGGCATTGTTGAGTAGTGGGGTAGGTCAGTGTCGTATAATAGAGGGAATTTTACAATAATCGGACTTGGTGACAGTTTGCTCTGCTGATGTCGTGCGGCGGGACCCGACGTAGGCGCCGACGGCATCGACGGCCGTGAGCAACGACGTGTAGGTACCGGTCACTGTGGGTTGTGGGGTCGGGGGACAGTAGTTACATAATACTGCGGTTATTCCTGCATTGGCGCGCGATAATCATAACAATGTAATAATAAGGTACGCTCGTGACTGATAATATGGGTACAGGTATGTTTGTTATATTTAATAATAAGAATGCAAAAAATGCTGTGACGTTACAAAGTTAATAATAACGTAGTATATATGGGGGTATGGGGGGAAAAGCCCCCACATTTACATATCAAGCACATTAAAGCGTATACTCAGTAAAAAAATTACGACTTCATCACTGTCTATAAGTGTCTATTATATAGTACCTACCCATATCATAATGTATTATACCTACAAAAAAAAATAAAACTTATAATATCTTAATTTGTAACTTGAATTGTTTTTTCTTAGAAAACTTTTTTTTTGAATAAATAATTAATATATTACATTTTTTTGTTTTTACCTTGTGACCTATTTCAAAAACTATTGATTTCCAATAATTTATTTTCTGACCATCGCATTTAAAACGTAGATTTAGTTTTCAAAAAAAATAATTTAAAAATTCATTATAAGCGCGAAAAATATAGCGTTTTGCACAAGTGTATAAAAGTAAAATTGCAAACCTTGGAAGGCTGTAACTTCCAAAATAATGGTTTCCGCCAATTAATTTTTGCACCATCGTTCTAAACTCGTTAAAACGCATAGGTTTCCGAAAAAAAAATTGAAAAATTCGCGTGGGCGCTAAACTAGAATTGTTCCAAAAAATCAACTATCATTTTAGTTTATATGCGTGGTCAAATTGTCGTTGCGGACCTGATACATGTTTGTGTGTTGTTACCAACTATAATATGTTTATAGATTTGAAAAAAATATTAATCGATAAACAAAAGTTATTGACTAAATAAACACTTTTAACTTTCATCACGTGATCAAACTGTTAACAACTGTTTACACATTGTTGAATACTTGAATATATTTAACCTTTTTCTAGATTTGATTTTAGTAGTGTTTTGACAGTGTATTAGTGAAGTAGTGTTGACTATGTTGTATTTTATTTATTTGTCTCCTAATCAAAGTAATAATAATTTAACTAAAATTAAATCATGTATACAATCGATAAAAACCAACCGATCTGTCAACACTGTACAGTTTCTTAGTTTCTTCAATGTATAACGTTATACATTGAAGAAACTTAGAAGATCTACTAGAGTGAAATCCAAACCAAAATATTATCATCTTGAATTCAATAATTAAATCAGTACTGTACACATCATAGACGGCGTTATAGTCAAATCAATATTCAGCATACATCAACAGAATAAAAAAAACATTTATATTGGATACCTTGTTGATCAACATTTATCTGTAATTATTTTAATCATGTGTAATGTAACTAAACGTTATCTAATACTAAATGTATTTCAATGGAATAAGTTTATACGTGATGATAGTTTTAATATAATTGTTCGTTCTTTATCCACTGTTCACATTCAAAACGATTACATTTGGATATAATTTTTTATTATAAATATTGTGCAAAATTCTAAATCAGTTAATTT
>NW_021777668.1:0-1250 GCF_005508785.2 Acyrthosiphon pisum | reverse complement strand
CGGTCTGACCGAGAAATGTTTACTTTGAAAGCACCCTTTCAAAGCGGGGGAGGATGTTCGGATCAAGTTCAACTAGAGGGCGCTAGTCATTTCGAATTCGAGTTATAACCCGGTTCCGGTTACGCATGCGCCAACCTTATCGGCGGGACATCGTCGCGTTCGCTCACAAACCGTTTTTACCGTTGGACCAGTACGCGTACGTGTGTCGTTACCGAGCTTTTCACGTCACGCTAATGTAACGCAATTTTAACCGTCTATTATTCGTTTGTCACGTGTTGTTGTGTTCCGTATACGGCCGTGAATACGTGTATTCCCGAGTGCGCACGATATGGCATGCTAATATTTGTCACTGCCGTTCATCCGCGAGTTTTTCTCCGGACATCGTAGGCATTACGCGGTCGATCATATGTTTGTGTTGTCGCCGTTATTGGCAGTTGCGCACGTGTTTGTGTTGTCACCGTTACTGGCTGTTGCGCACATGGCTTTGATTATTCGCGTTAACTAACTGGTAGTTGTTATACGCGCATTACGTGACATACGCTTGGTCAACTATTATATTGTTTGGTTCATTGTGATGTAAACCGCCGTATGTATACTTGATTGGAGGACATCACATTCGTCGACACGTCGTATGGGGCAGCCGATCAACGACCAGGTCAGACGTATCACTCCGTATTATCATTATGTATTAGATTATCATTTTTATCGTATTGTAGCGGTGATTGATATCAACACCGTGTGCTTATGTTTATAATATTATTATTATCACACTCACGTTTGTGATTTGTTGATCAATTATTATTTGTATTATTATTTGGTAGGACTAACATATCATTTAAGGTGCTCTCGTGTACATCATATTTTCCTGCTTATATGCAATAAATGTATACAGTCCACTATTAAAATATCATTTGTTTTATTTCTATATATTTTACATCGCCTTTAATTATTAATTATTTATTAAATTACCAGTGAAAGAGTTAGAATACAACCATGTATATTTAAACTGGCTATCACAACTAAACAGAACAATTAAACAAATCATCAAAACCTGTGACTTGTGTCAAAAAGCAAAAATCAGTAACATCACGGCTAGGGGACTAACACCGAGCCTCTTACCGACCAAACCACGAGAAATAGTGTCTGCCGTACCTGATGGGACCTCTACCCAGGGGACAGGGGGATGCAGATACATACTGGCAATCTTGGACGTTTTCTCAAATATATCAACTGTACCCACTGAAGCGAGC
>NW_021777667.1:0-1090 GCF_005508785.2 Acyrthosiphon pisum | reverse complement strand
TGAAATTTAACGTCGTAAAAATTCACAGAGTTCAAACAGAGTTTACAGAGTCAAATTGAATAGCGTTACCAGTTAACCATTAAAACAAATTCTAAGTTATATTTTAATACCTATAATATAAACTTTTGTTAAAGTATAATTCTATAATTTAATATATTAAAATTTCAATACACATGTGACCATAAAAACAATCACACGACCAATAGATTGGGAAATGCTGGTATAGTTAACCTAGTTAAATTACATTTGAATACATACAGTGGTTAGTATAATAATAAATATTAATATGATACCTAAATAAATTATAATTTATTTATTGATAATCTACAATTTAAAAAAAGGCGGGTAAGTCGTGGATGTCGCTCTGCTGTACAGTAGGTTACAAGTGGGTTACTGTAATGGATGGAATTAAATTTGAATCCAATGATATTATATCATTGTATACGAAAAACGATTCTGAACGGAGATGATTTGTCAGTCTAGGATATATTATTTTTAAAGAAAAACTTATGGAGAACCTTGTACCAAATTTTAAAAACTTAGTTATAAAAGAAAAAATTTTTACGATTTTTCAACCACTAAATTACTTGCAAATTTTCGCAATTTTGACATATTTCGTATAAATTTGAACTTTAAATGCTTATAAATAAAAATTGTGACAATGTATTCCTTTTATTTTGCAACTGCTATTGTAAAAATATGTTAGGAGCCTTGTATTAAATTTCCAAATCTTAGAATTAAAAAGAAAAACTTTTATGAATTTCTGTTTAAGATTATTTGAACATTGCCGTAATTTTTACGTATTTAGTCAAAATTTGAACTTTAAATGCTTATAAAAAAAAATTGTGCCTATGTATTTTTATAATTTTTGAATGGGAGTTAGAACAACATATGTGGACCCTTCTATTAAATTTTCAAGTATTTTGTCCCAGCTAATTTTTTTTTATCAATATTTATAAAAAAAAAATCAAAAAAAATCGATTATTTCAATTGCCTATAAATAGATTAAAAATTAGTGAAATATTTTGAAAATAAAACTATATAAAGAAAATGTCAATTTAAACAACTGGTAAAATTTTCAAGTGTCTAC
>NW_021777666.1:0-907 GCF_005508785.2 Acyrthosiphon pisum | reverse complement strand
TACAGTCTCTCCAACATCCCCTTCCGGACACCTGCACCCCCACATGCAAACCGCAAACGTGTTAAGTATACTGTGTACTTACATAATTTAAATGAATAACTTTACTGTAGGTACTATTATATAGCATAGTATATATATATTCAGTTTTTGAGTGGAGGGAGTAACATTTTTGACCAGTTCAAAATAAAACTGTAAAAAAAACCGCTCGCTTACAATTACATTACATTACAATTGCATTTTTATCTCAATACAAATAGCCTTCTTATATAATTTTATACTTATTAGCAAGGCTGGGCAAGTTAACTATTTTTTTTAACTCGTTAAGTTAAGTTAATTTGAAAAAATGTAAGTTAAGTTTAAAGTTAAAAGTTACTTTCCTTTTTTATTTAACTCGTTAAAGTTACAAGTTAGTTGGAAAAAAAAAGTAACTTAACTTAGTTAAAAATAAGTTACTTTTTTTTTTCTTATAAAACTTATAGGTCTTTATATCTTAAAAAAATGTATTTTGCTGTAGGTACTTATAAATTATGAAATCCAACAAATTATTTGTATATACCTATTTTATTTTTTACCTAAAAGTTTTCCAAAGTGATGGTAAAACGTTTAAATTTTACTTTGTTATTACCAACTAAGTATTAATAAATAATAATCAAATGAATTATAAATGTATATTGTATAGTATTAAATATTATTAAATTAACAGTTAATAAAACAACTACTTGTCTAAATACAAACATTTATAAAATTAATTTTAATTATTATTACTTATTAGTAAGAATGATATACTCTCTTCTCTCACTCCAAGCAAAATTATTCTTATCATTTCCATGAATGAACATAAAATATACAAGCAACAAATTTTAATTAAAACTGACAGCTTACAAACGTATAATAATATGGGATATTG
>NW_021777665.1:0-905 GCF_005508785.2 Acyrthosiphon pisum | reverse complement strand
TTTTAATTTACCTATTTTGTTATTTTGTTAGCAAATTGGAGTTACCAGTTTTATAGATGCTTCATTATTATATGGTTCAGATGAAATCATAGCACATTCTTTACGAACATTCTCTCATGGAAAACTCAGGAGACAGATAGGACCTAAAGGAAAATCATATTTACCCAATGTTAAACAAGCAACAAAAGAATGCACCGTGGCTAATGATGCGACTGTGTGTTATGCTGCCGGTAATTTATAATTATGTTGTTCATTATATATAAATAATTTATTATTACTTATATACTTTCATATTATATCTATATATATAAAAATGAATGTATGTCTGTGTGCCCATATTACCATGGCAACCAACCCCAGGAATAGATAAAGATTGTTTGAATGTCTGTGTGTGTGTCCTTTGGTTGCCTTGGTTACCATGGGTTTTAAAGCTATAATAATAATTATTGGTTGCCGGGCAACGAAGTGTACGGGATCATTTGATACAGAGATAGATTGGAATTATGGGCAGAAGATAGGCTAATAAAAAAAAGGGAGAGGACCAGTCCCGGGAGGTGCTCAAACATGGATTTTGAGATTTCTGATGACATTTTTTGTTCATAAATGGTTGCCGTGGGTTTCAAAGCTATAATAATAAAAATGATTGGTTGCCTTTGGTTTAAAATTGTTGTTATGGCAACCTTTATATTATAAAAAAAAAACATTATTCATATAGCGTTGGTATTTTTAATGGGCAACGAAGTGCACGGGATTATCTATTAAGAGGACGTGATACCCGCATGTGTTGTCTCCGTCTTACAAGTGCATAACATAACAAATTATACGCAAAGCAGAACACGTGTAGCTCCGTTAGATTCAACATTAGAGTAAATTGACCTCTTATAAAATCTAAAGGTAAGATTATT
>NW_021777664.1:0-986 GCF_005508785.2 Acyrthosiphon pisum | reverse complement strand
TGCACTTAGCAACAAGATGTTTGACGATTTGGTAAAACTGAATGTACCTATCTAATTTTTTCCCAACATTATATAGGTACAAGTTTACAACAAATTATTTATTAAATTCTTATTTTTATTTTATTTTAGTTATACTGCTGAAGTACAAAACTAAAAGTTATTTTATTGTTTAATGTAACCTATCATTTTTAGATTAGGTAATGGATATTTGCCATGTATAGTAGGTATATAGAAAAAAACAAAATGATAATATAATCAATATTTTTTCGATATATCTTTTTCCTTTATTCTAAATGCCTTTGTAATAAATTGGACAAAGATGGACACTAACTAGTTAGTTTTAATTCATATTAATTTTGTTACTTAATTAGTTTAATTTAATGTGTAAAATAATCTAATCTAACTAGTTAAAAATAATAAGTAACTAGTTATTTTTGTAGTTTATTTTTTCATTTATTGAATGATTTAATTTCTTATTTTATTGTATTCTAATGACTGATATTTCAAGAAATTAAGGTTATTGTCTACCTATTTGATACATTTTATCAAATTATCAGTTGACAGTTGTTTAATTTAATTTTTCATTCATCACCAATAATTTAAGTTAGTTACCTACCCACCTACTTAATAATTAATTTATATAATGCTTTACATTTGAAAAAATAGTTTTTTTAATTTATATTTTAAGTTAAAAAAAAACCAACATCTAACTTCTACTCTAACTTAAGTTACTATTTTTACCAAACTAACTTCTATCTAACCAACTAAGTTAGAAATTTGGTAAATTTCTGAAACTAACTTATACTCTAACTTGATTACTTTTTATATTAAAGTAACTTAACTTTAACTAGGTAGTTAAAAAAGTAACTAACTTGCCCGATCGGTACTGAGTAAATTGTTATATTTTTCTTTTATTAATGACGCGGTTACCCCTATAACACATCTGTTTATGATATAGTTATAATATAATATTTTCTATGAATATG
>NW_021777663.1:0-1735 GCF_005508785.2 Acyrthosiphon pisum | reverse complement strand
ATTCACACTTGTACCTTACCTACACATATATGCATTATGCACACTTTACACAATAGTTTACCAATCTAAGCATTTTATTTTTGGTGTAATATTTCCGTAAATGTGTGATTTTTCTGCTAAAGATGATAAAAGTATCTGAATTTCAATATAATATTTAGTTGTTTTTTTTAAATAATAAAAATACAAAAATAAATAATGGCCACTTGTGCCAATTTGTATTGTGATAAATGATTGCTGCTGTTACTGTTTACATCACCGTGTGATAAAAAATGAAAAAAAAAATCTATATATTCCAAAAGAACTAAGCACTTTAAACAAATTCTGATTTTAGTAACCAACAAATATTTCCGGCAGGGAAAATGTATTAACCCAGCCCACATTTCTATATCTACGTCAAAGACTCATCGTCCGTTGGTTTAACTAGGTGGGTTTGGGGAGGGGGCTTATGTAATCCAAGTAGCATTTTCTGATATAATAATATGATTCAGTATAATAATTTGTATGACTTAAGATAGTGTTCGCAGTAGGTACTACCATGTTTAAGAGGGCGTGTCACGATAAATTTACGCGTGCAACGACCAAGAGGATGCGCTGTTAAGTGTTTTGACGATCCGCAAGCGCGCGGCGTTTAATTCACGCCTACTATTCGCAATTCGCAACCGGCCGACGGCGGCGACGAGTGCTTGTTCCGGAGCGCCGTTTATTTGTCTATGAACGTTCGTCCGGTACGATTCGTATCATTATAAAATTCATTATACACAAATACCGCCGTAATATTTTCAATACCCTCGCGTACCTATGAACTGCCGATTATAAATTAAGATACTGCTTACCTAAATTATTTATGTCCCAACATATAAATCGTAGAAACTACATTATAACAAAACTTGATTTGTAGTTATTGAATCATTACTTATTTAAATATAATACTTGTAGTAAAATCTAAAAAATGGTAAATGAAATAAATACAGCGCAATTAAATTAATGTTAACTTTCCGTGTTTTATCTTTTACGTTAAACTGTTAATGTTATATTAAAATATGATAATACGTAATTACAAATATTTTTTTTAATTATTAATATGTTGGTAGTAGGTATACCTATACCCAGTATAGTAATATAATAATTATAATATACTCGTAATGATAATGATAATACTCTAAAATCTTTATTTCTCATTCTGTAATTTTGAGATTGAGTACACTCACTGCCTAAAAATAACTAATTTAAAATGTATAGTTATATAATATAATGTTAACAAATTGTAACATAAATTAAGCGAAAAGTTATTTATTTAAATAACTGTTTGTTTAAAATTACTATACAAACTACTATAAAAGTATTACACAATTCAAAGAATTACATGAATTTTTTTTTGTGTCTATTATCATGGTTTGGGGCAGTAAAACTGCTTCGATTTTCTTCATCAGTATCTTGTTCAATAAGCCGTATTACTTGAAGAACAAAAGTATAGTTTTTATTTCTATAAAATTGGGATACGAATACAAAATATAAAATCGAACCAAATTAAATAATATTTGTTACAAATAAATAATAATATAATAATCATTTTCTTATCTGTTTATTTATAAACTATGTACGCCGTACGGGCCATCGGCTGCGATAGGAAACCTGTTTTGACTATGGTGCGGTACTGCCGTTAAGGCGCGTGGGGTGGTGGTATGAACACCTAGTATCGAACGCTGCCACTGCTTACGGGCGCAGCACTTGACGA
>NW_021777662.1:0-1001 GCF_005508785.2 Acyrthosiphon pisum | reverse complement strand
TAGCGAAGCTATAGCCATATGTATTGGTTTAACTTATATGTTTATTTGTTTATCTTTCTGTATAGAGTTTACACATATTGGCAAATAGTGAAAAAGTCCGAAAAGTTTCCTACAAACGTGGGTAGTCCATATTGATTAAAAATCGAGTTCAGTTAGTGCTACGAAGAAATATATTTTCGATTACCTTAGTATAGGTACGTATACCGTTTCCAGAATCACAAGGGAAAACTATGATAAACATTGAACTAATATTCTTAGGAAATACGGTTTGAACTGTATAATTTTCGCTAGAATTCGTTATTCGAACGTGATGATTTATCTCTTGAAATTTTATGATGTACCAACAAAAATTTGCCATCATAATATTATGTCCCAAAACTAGATGATCGGAGCAATCGACATAGAGAATCCGATTTTATTCAAGTAATAATGATCTTCTATGGTAATCTTCCTGTCAAAATTCCTGGCTACACAACTGCGAATCGAATCATGCATCGTTATTGTTAGCCCCATATAAAATCGATGACTGAGAAACCAATATTTTGATTTTAATTTTTTTTTTAAATGGTTGAATGGACTCGCCCATAGACGATTTTATTATTCTGCCAAATATTTCAAGTCTAAACCACTATTTTCTCCTTTTTACTGAATTAAATTATCATATATTTGGTCCAAGACACGCACTATTATAATTCAAAAATATTATATACAATGTTATTTTTCTTTAAATATCTTTAAATGTATTAGTTTAGTTTATAAACTAACTAGCTGAACCCGTGCACTTCGTTGCCCATTAAGTGTACCAACTATATGTGAGTCAAACTTTGTTTAATTCATAATTTAATATTCGGTGTATGGTTTCAAATTTAATCTTAATTTTTCCGTTGCCCGGAATAAAAATGCTGATTCGCAGCAGTACATTATCAGGTAGGCAATCTACCTGCGGTAGATCGCGGACCCCGTGCTGTATGTACGTTAGTGTATGATTTAACTTAAAGTAT
>NW_021777661.1:0-623 GCF_005508785.2 Acyrthosiphon pisum | reverse complement strand
CACGTATATTGACATCACAACCCATTTTTTAAAGGTCAAAATTCTATATAATTGCACTATGAATAAATAAATTAAATAATAGTGGAATTATAGTGGAATAATTACACAAGCTATAAAATAAAATTTACGAAGCAAAATATATTAAAAGTTCTGGTATTATTTTAATTAAATAAATAAATAAATAATAAATTCCAAATTAATCATATCACAATATCCATCAGGTAACGCGTTATACATCAACAACAAACCGTGGTACTATCATAGATATATAATGGTATACTTTAGAAGTTTCAAGTACCCACAAATAATATTATACAATCACAACAAAATAACTAAAATAGTTATTCCAGGTTTTAGATTTTGAACGAAGTGATGAATGTATTGATTTTACAATGATGTGTGTTTTTTTTTTTTTTTTTTTTTTTTTTTTTGTGTCTGACGACAACTTTTGGAGCAGTAAAAATGCTTCGATTTTCAAAAGTTGTACCTTTTCTGAAAGGAAAGTGAATCTAGTTGGTACTTTGGGGGGTCAAAAGTGAAAATTTCCCAATACTTTTCAAAAGCGGCAGGAAAAACCTTAAAAAAATAACGGAAAAACGCGAATTTTTACGCAAAACCAATTT
>NW_021777660.1:0-1080 GCF_005508785.2 Acyrthosiphon pisum | reverse complement strand
AATTTTCGTGATTTTTACATATTTTCTCAATTTTTGAACTTTAAATGCTAATAAAAAAAACTGTGACTAAGGATTTTTAATATTTTTCAAATGTCATTGTAACAATATAGTAGGAGCCTTGTATTAAAGTTTCAAGTATTTTTACTCAACAAATAAAGTTTTATTGACATTCATAGAAAAAAAAAACTAATTAAATTGGAAACTGAAATTGTCCGTAAACAGCTCAAAACAAATCAAAATATTTTGAAAATTTTATCATGTATAGAAAATGGAAATATAAACAACCAGTGAAAATTTCATGTATCTACGGTTATTTGTTTTAAAGTTACACCAAAAACCAAAATCGATTTTCTCGAAAACAGCTTTTGCGTAAAAATTCCCGTTTTTCCTTAATTTTTCTTTTGTTTTTCATGGCGTTTTTGAAAACTATTGGAAAAATTTTTCTTTTGGCCCCCAAAGTACCAACTAGATTCACTTTCCTATCAGAAGAGGTACTGTTGAAGAAAATCCAAGCACTTTTACTATCTTAAGAGATGATGACAGACACAAAAAAAAAAATTAAAAATTAAAAAAAAAAACACAGATCATTGTAAAATCAATACATTCATCGTTCCACTCAGAATCTAAAACATTTACAAAATTACGAAAACTCAATGTTTGCATGTATACGAGAAAGTAACTACGACTGTTTTAATATAATATAATCCACTAAGTATATTAAGTATGTCCCAAAATTCCCGTATCACACTGTAAATATTTCCATGGAAGATCAAAGTATGAGCGTTTTTCGCAAGCACATTCATTTTTTAAATCGGTTTATTTTTATGAAAATGTCAGTTGTACAAACTGCATATTTAAATATATTGATTTATACCACGGAGATATTTTGGGCCGTATGAGAATTCTGGGACTCGTCGTACGTATCGAGAAAGAGAGAGAGAGAGAGAGATCGAGAGAGATTCTTGGCGAAATAGGGCTGGCTGCAGGGCCGTATTTAGGGGGGAGCTACAGGGTACTGTTGCCCCGGGCGGCCAATTTTTGACACATTTAGGGGGGCGGCCAGGCGCCGGTGTATATTAT
>NW_021777659.1:0-813 GCF_005508785.2 Acyrthosiphon pisum | reverse complement strand
TAGTATTAAATTGAATTCAATGATATAATATCACTGTATAAGAAAAAACGATTCTGAGCGGAGACGGTATGTTAGTCTAAGTATAAGATATATTATATACTTATCTATATAGTATTAAAAAAAAAAATTGATCAATAATAGGTACCTATCTATAATAAATTCCAAATTAATCATATCACAATATCCATTAGGTACTTATAACGCGTTATACATCAACAACAAACAGTGATACTATCATAGATATATAATAGTATACTTTAGAAGTTTCATGTACCCACGAATAATATTATACAATCGCAACAAAATAACTAAAATACCTAGTTATTCTAGGTATTTTAATATGTAATTTCGACCAACTTTGAACTTAAAATGAGTATAAAAATAAACTGTGCTTATGTGTTTTTAGATTTTTTGGTAAAAGAATAAACTACTTACGTGGAAGATTGTTTTAAATTTTCAATCCTTAGATATAAAAGTTGACCATTTTATAAATTTTTAACTACAAAATAATTATTGAATCTTAAATTTGATAAATTTTGTCAAAATTTGATCTTTAAATGCTAATAAAAAAAATTGTGCCTATGTATTTTTAATATTTTTCAACTGCTATTGTAACAATATATCAGGAGCCTTGCATTAAATGTTCACGTTTTTTTACCCAACAAACAAAATTTTATTGATATTTATAGAAAAAAAAACTAAACAAATTTAAAACTGACAATGTCCGTAAACAGCTCAAAAAAAGTCAAAATATTTTCAAAATTTTATGGTGTATAAAAAATGAAAATATTAACATTCAGTGAATTTTCAAAT
>NW_021777658.1:0-1512 GCF_005508785.2 Acyrthosiphon pisum | reverse complement strand
TATAATTATATCCTCATAACGATATTACATCGAAATATTAAATAGTAACAATGACTGTATGAGTGTTTGCCGATATAGAAGGAACGAAAATTATTTAGCTGCAATTGTTGAATGCGAGTGAGTATCTTATTGATAGATATTTTTATATTGCCTTTTAACTTTTATGATTAAAATAACTGCAGTATACTATGCAATAGCCCAGATAGATACTATAATATACATGGTTATAAAATCAAGCTTGTAATGTTAATATAAAATATTTTTATACTAATGTGTAACATTTTAATAATGTTTCAATAAGTTATACTTAACAATATAATAATAGTTGCGTTAAAATGTTAATAGAACAACATTTCCGCGGCCAAAAAAACTCTAAGAGAATGTTATAAAAACATTTAAAAAGGTACTTAGAACCATCTGGAAATGTTATAAAAACAACAAATTTAATTTTTTAACATTACTGAAGTATTTTAAGAACGTAAATTTGCTATCTGGGAGGTAGTTATTACTGCGTCGCGGTCGCTATTAAAATATCATTAATATTTTCGTCGTAAAAAAGAACCATCGATCTAGTTGATTTGTCGAACGTTTTTAATTATTTAGGCGTATATTAAAAGCACTTTGGATTGCAGTAAAGAAAAAAAATATAAATAATATTCTTCATTGTGGCTTGCCTGTTGTTGTAGGTATTCCTACATTGAAAGCAAATTGAATCGCACCAAGCAACCTAATAGTGTGTGTGCGCTTTACAATTTATGCACAGATATACTACGTTACCATGTACATACAACAGATAAGTAAATGCATTTTATTTATTGAAATACATGGTAGTTGCAATACCCGCATGTAGGCTTGAGTGCACAATTATATACGCACGCGCGTGGGTCATAATATTATCGTTAAAACAATAATAATAATATACCATCTACAGCATATAGGCGCAAATAGAGGAGGGGGCTTTAGGGGCTATGCCTCCCAAAAATGTCCATAGCCCTCCCAAACATTTCCTACATTTTCTTTTAAGCTTATTCGATATTATCAAAGTAAGGCCCTATTTGCCCTATTAGCCCCCCCCCCCAAAAAAAATCTCAAAGCTATTTACGGCTATGATCTACAGACTATATTCTACATAATAATAATATTATTATTATTATTATATAAAGTATAATGTATTATTAGTGTTGTCCGCAGACACATTCAAATGTGTATTCGAATAATGACTCGAATATGAAAACAGTAAATAAAAAGAAGTGTTTTTTTAGATTCTGAACGAAGTGATGAATGTATTGATTTTACAATGATGTGTGTTTTTTTTTTTTTGTGTCTGACGACAACTTTTGGAGCAGTAAAAATGCTTCGATTTTCAAAAGTTGTACCTTTTCTGAAAGGAAAGTGAATCTAGTTGGTACTTTGGGGGGTCAAAAGTGAAAATTTCCAATACTTTTCAAAAGCGGCAGGAAAAACCTTAAAACAATAACGGAAAAACGCGAATTTTTACGCAAACCATTTTTG
>NW_021777657.1:4021-5410 GCF_005508785.2 Acyrthosiphon pisum | reverse complement strand
CACAACAAAATAACTAAAATAGTTATTCCAGGTTTTTAATATGTGATTTCGTCCCAAATTTGAATTTAAATTACTATAAAAATAAACTGGGCTTATGAATTTCTTAGAATTTTTGGTAACAGAATTAAACATTTACGTGGAATCTTGCTTTAAATTTTCAAGTCTTAGATATAAAAGTTGAACATTTTATAAATTATTAACTAAAAAATAATTATTCAATTTTAAATTTGATAAATTTTGTCAAAATTCGATCTTTAAATGCTTATAAAAAAAAATTGTGCCTATGTATTTTTAATATTTTTCAACTGCTATTGTAACAATGTATCAGGAGCCTTGTATTATTTTTTACACTTTTTGGCCCAATAGATAAAACTTGATTGACATTTATAGAAAAAAAAACTAAAAAAATTGAAAACTTACAATGTCCGTAAACAGTACAAAAAGAGTCAAATTAATTTCAAAATGTTATTGTATATATAAAATGCTAATATAAACATTCAGTGAAATTTTTAAGTTTCTACAGTCACTCGTTTTTTAATTACAACAAAATAATAAAATCGTTACGTAAGAAATCGAGTTGTAATATGTAATATTTAGACTTAAATAAAAACACGGGATAACTAATAAATAGTGGACCGTACTGAGTGTGGGGTGATACATATACATATATACACATTAGGCATATACTTACGCTCCCTCATACACCACACACGACACATGCAAAACATAAATGATATTCAACACCTCTCCGACCAGCCGTTTAGTAAAAACCAACTATCAATTATCAACGGCGCCAGACGACAGCACATTATAACTAATAATAAACTTCAAGACCCCGACGACAAATTTCCGATATAGACGTAGGGACATCATAACACAATAAATTAGCAGCAGCGGCACCTTTGTCATACCATTGAAGATAGAAAGTCATAAACACATCAATGCGTAAACGCAGAAATCGATGCACCAGAAGAAGGGATCACACCAAAGTCACATTATATAAGGACCCTACGGGATCGACTCGCCGAACAGTCCTTTTCACAAGATCACCCGATGCACAACGTCCACGCCTGTCAGCGTCACGATACATTTTCTTTGCTGTTCAAGAGGAGTATCCACCAACATCAACTCAGACGTATATGTATATTGAATCATTCCAACACTCAGTATGACCACATAATTAATAATCCCTCATTATTCACCAGATTCACTTTGTTATTTCTTTCAATTTATTTATACAAATATTCCCTTACTATACAATCCTTGTGACTATTATCGTGCAATAGCGTGCTACTATAATTTAATTATTATTGGATCGTAAATACGTTTACTTATTGAGGATACATAAGCATAATTTTAAGTGCTCAATAACTTAAATTACATTCGGGT
>NW_021777657.1:0-1423 GCF_005508785.2 Acyrthosiphon pisum | reverse complement strand
TTGGGCCCCCTCTAGGCCCCCCTACTGTATAGTTCATTATTGGTGATAAAAAAAAGGTCAGGATTTGCATACATCGGGGACTATGCACCATGTTTTACGGACACCAAGAACCTTTAAATGAGTATGATTCAATAAAAAAAACTCAAGAAGTTACTCAGCTGTACAGTAGGTTTCGGTTGTCCCTAGTGTTAATGAAATTAGGTCACTTTAATGCATTATGGATATTATGTTAAATTTGAATTCAATGATAAATCGTTTTATACAAAAAACCAATCTGATCGAAGACCATATTGTGTTAGATAGCTTTTATTTCTAAGGATATTGTATAACACTAAGAGGCGATGGAAAAAAAAATATCAATCTTTAAATAAAATACAACAACTATGTAAAGCATAAGATTACCATATTCGTAGTATTATTCATTCATTTGTTCACTGATGTACCTTCCTACGTATTACAATTTACGATATTTATTTTCTACTCCACAAATATCAGCTTATCGCGACAATCTTCGTTTTTGATACAACTGCGGTTGGGTATTATATTAAGTGTTATATAATAGATTTATCATTAAGAGTTTTACAATAAAAAAGGTGGGTAAGTGGATTTCGCTCTGCTGTACAGTAGGTTACAAGTGGGTCACTGTATAATGGATGGTATTAAATTTGAATTCAATGATATAATATCATTGTATAAGAAAAACGATTCTGAGCGGAGACGGTATGTTAGTCTAGGTATAAGACATAATATTATATTAGGTACCTATAATAAATTCCAAATTAATCATATCATAATATTTATTAGGTACATATAACGCGTTATACATCAACAAAAAACCGTGGTACTATCATAGATATATAATAGTATACTTTAGAAGTTTCAAGTACCCACGAATAATATTATACAATCACAACAAAATAACTAAAATAGTTATCCTAGGTTTTTAATATGTAATTTCGTCCAAATTTGTACTTAAAATGACTATAAAAATAAACTGCGTAAATGTATTTTTTAGATTTTTTGGTAACAGTATTAATTACTTACGTGGAATCTTGTTTTAAATTTTCAATTCTTAGATACAAAAATTGAACATTTTATAAATTTTTAACTACAAAATAATTTTTCAAATTAAAATTTGATAAATTTTGTCCAAATTTGATCTTTAAATGCTTATAAAAAAAAATTGTGCCTATGTATTTTTAATATTTTTCAACTGATATTGTAACAATTTATCAGTGATTTTTTAATAAACAAAATAGTTATTGGAAACAAAAAGTGTTATCGGAAATAAGTAGGTATATGTAAATATACAATAGTTATCGTGCAACTTTGTTGTTGTTACTTATAAAAACTGTCGCATTTCACACGCGGTACTTCGATGGTACTAATTACGAATAAAGGAAACTACCCTAGATGACCAGTT